>NC_141148.1:136591372-136743178 GCF_053477565.2 Lygodium microphyllum
TGAGTTGGAACAGTAGGTAACTTTAATTCTTTGACTAATTTTGCAAAAATAAAATCATGTGTGCTCCCATCATCGTGCAAAACAAACTTTTCTTTACCATGCACAATATATTTCATCGTTAATAATGAATGAGGATTTGGCATAACTGGTAAAGTATCTGAACCGATATCATCATCATCTTCCATGAAATTTTTCATTTCTTCATGGTCTTCATCTTTAGTCACTCCCAAGTAGTTGTTGTGAACTCTTGGCTTTTTGGATCAACAATTCACTACTAGGTGTCTAGGTTGGTGGCACTTGTAGTAGACTATAGGCTTGGCTTTGGAAACATTATTAGTAATGGTTGGGAGTTTGGGTATGTTGTGATTTGGCTGGAAAGATGGCTTAGGATTTGGATACATGTTTGATGGTAAAGTAGGGGTCATGTCCAGGATTTACGGAAAGAAGAAGGAACAAAGCGATTTTGATTGAATCTTCAAAAGTTAGAATTGAATTGGTTTTTACCAAAGTTACAGTTAGTTGGAAATTATTGTGGTCACTTCTCTCGTCCTTGAATTTTGTCTTCAGCACCATTGGCTAAAGAAATCGCATCCTCCAGAGTTGTTGGCTTGAACATGTTCACCTCTGCATAGAAGTGACTAAGCAAACAAGACATTAGCTTGTGCTTGTGGATCGCCTCAGGTACATCTTCAAGCATTCAAAGTTGCAATAAGGCATTCCAAAAACGGTCAATGTATTGCGAAATAGACTCACGATCTCTTTGTTGTAGAAGATCCCACTATTTGATTACTTTTTCATGGAATTGAGGTGGAAGAAATTTTTTCAAAAATTTCTTTTGAAAAGCCTCCCAAGTAGTAGGACAATCAATACTTTTGCGAACAATAGTCGACCATAACGATGCTCTGTCCACTAAATGGTTAGTAACACACTTGAGTTTATCTTTTTCAGCATACTGTTCTTTATGGAAATAATCATCAAACTGACTGATAAAAGTGAGAACAATTTTTCCATCACGTAGCCCATTAAAAGTACAGATTTTAAAATTTCTTTTACTTATCTTTGCTTCTTTCCTGATAGATTGTGCTTCGAGTGTTACGTCAATCGTACGTCATATAACATCTTCGGGTTGCAGTCCATCTTGATCGACAGTAGATTGTTGAAGAGTACCCAATTGAGCTTGCAAAGTTGGACATGCTCTTTGTTCCTCTTGAAGCTACATCATAATTAGGTCCAATTTTTGCTCCAACATTGGTTTTGGTAAATCACCTTCGGCCATAAATTTTTCCATATTTTGATCGGACACCCTGCAAAGTTTCAAACAACCTCACACACTCAAAATCTTGTTAGCAGGATGAGCATAGCTCAAGGTTGGATTTACAAGGCTTGTTTCTTCTTCTTCTTTTAATGACTTTTTGCCATCTTTCTTCTTTTGCAGGTAAGGTAATTGATAAATGTCTTTTTCAAGCAAGAAATAGACTAAGTCTGTTAGTTTGCTTGCTGGAAATTGTCTCGATCAGAGTGTAGGTACAAACAGGGGCTTGTTGAGGCTTTCGATGGTAGTTCGAGGTAAGCTTGGTGTGAATGCCCGCTAAGGAGGAGAATTAAGTTTGAAAATTTTAAGCCTTAGTAAAGCTTAAAAATAAACTTAAGATTTAGTTAAAAAGCTTAAAGGAATTGATTTTTCTGACGACACGACGGTGGCATATCTTGGAAGACACCGACGTCCCGTGCAGTACATCCTTACGCCGCACACGATTGGATTTAGGAACCTTAGCTCCTTCTTAAGCTTTTATTAAGCTTCTAAGTTCAAACTAATTGAAATTTCCTTATTTTTTTCTATGAGAGGAAAATGTTTTGCAAAGGAACTTTTCGAGTAGTCCTCCATTGACAGAGAGTGGTCCTTCATGATTCAATAGCATAGCAGGGGGTTCTTCACCACTAAGAACACGCTCGTATTGATGGTTCATCGCGAGACTGACTATAGAGGCTATTCATTCCAGGAGCTTTGCCATCGTGTGAGATGGTAAGAGATTGGAAGCCCTTGATCTCAGAGTGACAAGAAAGAAGATTTACACGACATGAGGTAAAAAGACAAATTGGGTACAGTCTCCCCCCATACCTTGTGGGAGTGCTTCGCAAGGCATGTATTTATACATTTATTTATCTCAAAGCTGAAAAATAACTCAATTTTACAATAAACATGCTTTTACTTTTGTGTTTGCTTTTGTCTGAATAAAGAATAAAGTGGTTGGGCGGCCCAAAAGTTGGGTTGTGCCCAAATACAATGTCTAATAATGAAATATTTAAACTCTACACCCATGCGCATACAAAATAATAAATATTTATCAACCATTCAATAAATAAGTGCATCTAAATAAATATTAATGCCATGCCTTTAATGATAAGACGCGTGCCCATTAAAAATGATAATTTCTTCTAGGTAATTTGAATACACGCTATTGCCCAGCACTTCCCAACACCACCGCCGCCTACTCTACACATCAACTGAAGCATTCACAATTGTTAGACAATAATAAAATTAAACTGACAAAAGTGAATACCTAGTAGTCTTCAGCTACAAAATAAATAAATAGGATGGAACTCTATCCTAACCTTAATTTAATTATGGTGTATGAAGCAAATGTAGTGAGTATGTGGAGAGGAAGAAAAGATGTCTGAGCATAAGCTAATGAAGCTAAGCAAGAAAGAGAGACTACTTTGAAGATTGCCATATGCAATGCTACAAATATGGATCTAGAATCAATCACTCAGAAAGACCAAAAAGGAATAAATACACAAAGATACATGTTTATAGAACATAATGCTAATGCACTAGAGTTATATAAGAGGTAATGCATATGTGATCATGCTTATGCAAAATGTAATGCAATGGTGCCACTTGGATAGTGGCATTGTAGAGGAATTGTTCACTTGCCTAAGCATCCTTTTATAATCATGTTATCTTGATGATGTGGATGAAGATACAAAGTAAAATATATAGAAATATCTAGAAAAGAAACTATAAACAACATCCTGTCACCACCATCCTAGGTAGAATATACTAAACGTTGCTCGATTCACCACCTTGGTTAATATGTCTACAAAGTTTTTAGATTAAGGCACAAATTGTAGGTATATGGTGCCTAGCTCATCCAACTATCATGGCCACATGTGTGGTGTAATAATTAGATTTACCACAAGGGAAATGACACTCTAGTCATCATAGTAGATAGTTGTGGGAGAGTCACATGGAAATAGAAGTGCTACCAGCAAGCTTTGCAAATAGATAGACTTTGTGGTACCATTGAAAACAACCCAATACTTAGCCTTAGTTGTGAAAGCCGACACCATGTCCTACTTGTGGTTGGTCCAATAGATGGTTGTCGTGCCAAGGTAAAGAGGTAGTTGCCATGGGAATGTCATGTGTCAAGATCTCTTGCCCATAGTTAGATTTAGTATACCCTAGAAACATAAATGTGATCCATAAGTAAGGCCATAAGAGTAGATACACTATGAATATCTCAATATGCAAAGACATGCAATCCAATGTGATATCCTAGGTGCATTGAAATACTAAGTTAACAAACTAATTGAGTACGACAAATTTTACCTAATATAAATCAACCAAAGAAGCTTCTTGACTACTGATCTTTAGGTGTGACCTAGGTATCCTTAGAAACATGGACACTAGGATAAAGAGGTTTAACCATAAGTAGTGGTTGATCCATGCAATACTAGTTTATTAATTGAAGTGCATACTTTTTCTATGACACAAAAATACTGTCTCCAAATCAAACTACCTCCATCTCAAAAAAGTAAGACAAAAAACCAAGGTATGTCATCTCAAAGGTAGAATAAAGATGGACCTCAATCTATGCTATACTAGCAAAATGTGAGCTGCTAATAAGTATATCATCTATGTACATTAAGATATAGCAAACCCTCACTAAAGTAGTACAGTATCATGTTGCTATGCAAACACATTGTGAGAAACCGTGGAGTGCATCATACTCTGGGTTTCTTATTGATCTAGAGAGTGAGTGACATATTAGCCATTAGTGTCTATGCCCATAGTATGGGTAGTTCTAATATAAAGGATTTTTGGACAAGTTTAGTCTATTTTTGATATTTTGGATATTATTTCTTGTAAGTACCCTAAAAAGGTGTAGAAAACTTCTAGAATAGGGTGACATGCAAAAAAACAAGTTACTTTTCAGCCATTTTGAGAGATCTCATGCAAAAAAGAGAAGCTTTCGAATTCACACGGTAGGTGATCACAATTTTCAAGCAGCAAACAACACTCCAAATGGGAAGAAGAAGAAAGAGAGATCTAGTAGAATTCTGAGCAAGGGATCTAGATTTTTACCCCCCTTTCGAAGCTAATGGAACCATCAAATTTGTCATGTGAGTAGTAGAGAAAAAGCTAGTTTTTTGTGTGTATTTTTGGTCTACGAGAGAGCTCCATGAGATCTAATGCTTGGAGATTGCTTTTGAGAAGTCCTCCCAGATAAGGATTTTATTTATCTTCTTAGGTTTTATCAATACCTAGCACTTTGAAGCATTGAGCTTTGTCTTTATCTTATGTACCTCCTGTTACAACTATAAATATCATCTCTCACTTGACTTGGGTCTCACTTATATATACTAACTCTACATCAATATGAATCATTCTTTGGGAGCATGTCTTTTGTATCTCTCTCGTACTCTCTCTCTCTCTCAACATGGTATCAGAGCTATGGATGCGTAGCAACAACAAGGAAGATAAGTTGTTTCATTGTTTATACTTGATTGAATTCTTTGCACAAGTGATGATTTGATACATGAAATTGTTCAAATTAGAAGTATTAGTTAATTTTGTCTTTAAAAACAAAATCAGGTCTAGGTGCATAGCTCTCGTCGTGCTCTCAAATCCTGTCAAAACCGCTTGTCAATCGGAGTTCTGGATCAAAAGTTATGATAGTTCAGGATTCAAGGTAGCAATTCTGCTCGAATCTGCGATTCTTTATTTAAAACTGTAATTCTAATTATAGTTAGTTAATCCCCAATTACAGTTTGTTAATTGCTCGTCTTCGTTAATGATATTGATTACGACAAGCAAACATCTTGCTATTTTTAGCGATGTTTTATTATCGTTCACGTTCTTTGCTCGATCGAAATAGTATTTTTCTTATATGCGTCATCTCGTCTTGCACGTTACGCCTCTCTATTTTGGGCTTTCTTTTTAGTCACTCAATACTTTTCGTCATTCTTACGTGCATATCCCTATTTTGATTGTCATGCGTCTCAACTATCCAGAAAAGGTACTTCATGTTCATGATGGTTCTCTATTCATCGATGATTCAGGTGCCACTGGAAACATGACATACCAATCACAGTGGCTTCACAATTATCATTCTCTTCCTATCAAGAAGTTTGTTTACCTTGCGAATGATACGACTTGTCAAGTCAAAGGAGTGGGTGATTTATATCTGGGGACTGTTTCATCCACTAGAATATCAAGAGGAGTTCTTCATGTTCCAGATTTGCAAAGAAATCTTCTTTCTATTGCTCGTCTAGTTGATCTTGGTTTGTTTGTTGGCTTTGATCATAATCAATGTCGTATAGAGAAAGACGGGCATACTATAGCAGTGGCTCCTCGACATGGTAATCTATTTGAGCTATCATTGAACGATACAGTTGCAAATGTTGTTACTGCCCCTGGAGATGCAGATTGCAAATTATGGCATCAACGATTTGCACACTCCAATTTTGCCAAAATTCTTGATCTTCATCGTCATGGTCTTGTGCAAGGTATGGATCTTAAAACTCATCCACGTATGGGAATATGTGAGTACTGTGCACTTGGAAAACACCATCGTTTGCCTTTTCACACTTCTACTTCATCGCATTCCTATGCTCTCTTGGATTTGGTTCATACCGATATTTGCGGTCCTTTTCCTGCCTCAAAGTCTCAATATCGATATTTTATAACTTTCATTGATGATTTCTCACAGTACACACATGTCTATCTTCTTCGACATAAGTCTGAGGCTTTATCTATATTTAAGCAATACAATATAAGTGTGAAGCTTCAAACTAGATTTTCTATAAAGACGCTTCGCAGTGACAATGGCGGTGAATATGTATCCAATCTATTTGATGACTTTTGTAAGGATCAAGGTATTCATCATGAGTTTACAGTTCCTTATTCTCCTCAGCAAAATGGTGTTGCTGAGCGCAAAAATCGCACTATTCTTAATGCTATACGTTGCATGCTTATACACTCTGGTTTGTCTCGAAAGTTTTGGACTGAAACACTTCTAACAGCCGTTTTGATTCAAAATCATCTTCCAACTACTGCACCTGTTGGTAAAATTCCTATAACAATCTGGACAGGGAAGACACCTTCAGTATCTCACTTTTGCACATTTGGTTGCATTGCTTATATTCATGTGCCCAAGGACACTTGACATAAGTTCGATCCTCCAAGTTTGAAGGTTATTTTTCTTGGTTATTCAGATCATTCCAAAGGTTACAAATTTTATGATCCTTCTACTCAAAAGGTTATCATTAGTCGTGATGCTATATTTGATGAGAAGACTATGGGTGGCACATGGTTGTCAGATGTTTCAGATGATACACAGTCTTTGCTTAGTGCATTTCCTTACTTGCTTTGTGATTCTACTAATTCTGATGATCATAAACCTCCTTCACCTCCAAAGAAGATTGATGAAAATTTGGAGATCTATATCGATCTTCCTATTGAGATAGAGCATGGATTATATTCTATTGAATATGATGTCTTTGATGATGCTATGTCTGTCCAAAAGGATCCAATATTGTATATGGAACCTATCAATTCGTCTCAAAGGGATCAATGGCAAGAAGCTATGCAAGTTGAGTACGATTCTTTAATCTCCAAAGGTACATGGATTCTTACTGAACTCCCCCCAAATCGTGTTCCTATCAAATGTAAATGGGTTTATAAAACCAAGACCAAAGTTGATGGCTCATTTGATAAGTTCAAAGAACGACTTGTTGCAAAAGGTTACTCACAAATTGCAGGAGTAGATTATCAAGAAACATTTTCTCTCCTTGTGCGCTCCACAACTGTTCGTATGATTTTGGCTTTTGCAACACTATTTGATCTAGAAATTCACCAAATGGATGTTAAAACGGCTTTTCTCAATGGAGATCTTGAAGAAGAAATCTATATGGAGCAACCTAAAGGTTTTATGATTGCAGGAAATGAGCATCTTGTATGCCAACTTCATCGTGCATTATATGGATTGAAGCAAGCCTCTCATGCTTGGTATATTAAGATTGATCAGTTTCTCACATCTAAAGGTTTTGTTGCATGTTTTTCTGACCCAAATCTTTACATCAAAAGGGAGGACAAATATTTTATTATTCTTGCTCTATATGTTGATGATACTATTCTTGTGTCAAATAATATTGCTTTTTTGGATGCTATGAAGAAGCTTTTATCGACTGCATTTGAAATGATGGATCTTGGTGAGATACATTCTTGTTTGGGTATTCAAGTTCAACGACATCGACAACAAGGCATTCTTCTTCTTCGCCAGACAAATTTTATTAATGATATTGTTAAGAAGTTTGGTTTGAAAAATGCGCACTCTGCCAACACTCCCATTTTTTCAAGCTCTACCAAGGGTACATCTACAACACGCAATGAAGAATCAACCATTCATCAACCTTTTGCTAATCTTGTTGGTTGTCTTCAATTTATTGGTTTAAACACAAGACCGGATATTTTATTTGTAGCTAATTTTTTGGGACAGTATCTTTCTGTTGAGATATCGAGCTCCACTCGTGATATGCCAGGGTGACCATTGTGCATTTATGTCACCAACTTGTCAGTTGTTGCAGATGCGGTTGGTACACTGCCCATGAATAATAGCTAGATGACAGCTATCCTTATCTACTCTAGTTCGTGGCTCAGTTACTCTAGTATGCCACCTTAGTTAGTTGAGTTTGGCTTGAGACCCATATATAGGGTTCTTCTATTTCTATGTACTAGAGTTCTTTTTGGGCTTACACAACTAAGAAGAGGAAAACTGTTTTCAGCATCCACCTTTGTATGTATTCCCCCATTGTGCAAGTAAGAAAGCTACAAGTGAGACTCCTTCCTTCTCTCCCACAAACTTGACATGGTATCAGAGCCTTGTTCGTGGTAAGGAGCTCAAGAAAGCAAGCCAAGTTTGCGGTGTTGTGGTAAGAGGACCAGTGTTGCTTTCATTTTTCTGTTTGGAAGCAAGTCTCTGCAGGTAGCATAGCCAAAAAGTGCAAGAGTGCATTGTCTCAGATTGAGACGCCCTTCACGGTGTAGCAAGAGGGCAGTATATGCTGTGGGAGAGGGCTTTAGCTCTTGGTATTTTTATTTTTTTTATTTGAGGCCATTTCGGGGCCTGTTTTGGAGGTGAAAGTTTTCTGCACGCACTCAAGAAAAGGCCCTGTTTTATGCTGTGCGACCACTGTTCTACAGGTTGGTGAAAAGTTACTGTAGAAATTGCATTGTATGCCTGTGCGCAGAGACATTGGGAGTTACAGAATCATCCTTGTTGCCCATTGATGCAAAATCGTCACTAGAAAGTGACTGTGTGGTCAAATACCACTTTCGTTAGTTTTGCAGATTTGCCCTTGGGAGGCTGAAGCTGTGTGTTTTACAGTGACAGAACTTTTTGCAGTGTTCTGTAATGGCGTCTGATTCTCTTTCACAGATTGTCATTGAAAAACTTGACAAGAACAACTTTGATGGACCTAAAAACGGGCCGGCACTGGCTCATGCACTAGCTGGGCCTCGTCACTACGCACAAGACAACCCCTCGGCCTCGCGGCCAGGAGCGTCTATCAAAATCTCTGCCTTCCTAAACATTGCGTTTGTAATACGTTGTAGTTCAACTGATCTTAACCCAATATTACTCCTCAGAGGGAGTCCCTTTCACATAGCCAAAAGGCTCGAATCACATACACATGGGGTTCCTCCTACGGCTGAATGTTGTCAACCCTCTGCGACTCTCCTACACCTTGGGGATTGGCCCCTCAGTGCGTCGCTCAACAAATAGACACATCGCACAAAAGTCGCTCAAGGTACCAAATAAGCGTGTCCAAGAATGTACCATTGTCCTTACTTCTCTTTCCCCTTTGGGACCCGCGTCTATCTACAGCATGGGTACCTCACTGCCTCTCATCGTAGGTCATGCTCTAATAAACCAATTGCAATGCATGTCCAGGAGCTGATCACTGATACTTTTTAAAATTATTTTCATGCTCTATGCATTTGGTGGATGCCTAGTGCTCAAACATTTAGCAAAACAGTATCGTGCACAAGTGCAAAGCATTTTTTTAATGGTTTCCAACTACCGTTCGTGCTTCGTTGCATGGGCCTAGCACCAAGGTGATCCTCGTGCTACTAAGCTCTTAATTTTAATTATCGTCCGTCCTAAAATGCTATGCATAGAAATCAGCAAATTTTCTATCACTTCACACGGCATTTAGACATATTTCAACTTCTCTATCCTTCCCCGTTTAAATATTGCGTCGTTGCATAGATTTATACGGTATTTTGACACCATTTTATGTATAAAAAGCGGGAAAAAACCACACTAGCACAAGAAAGTGGGGTTGAACTGAGGCAAATCCTCATGCTTCAGTCCCCACAAACATTCACAAACATTGCTCTTATTTATCCTTATTTTTCGGAACCCAAAATGTATTTTTTTCCTATTTTTTAGGGTTTTTTCACCATTTTCTTGTATTTTGCCTTATTTTTCTGCATTATTTAATTACTAAAAATTCAAAACAGGTTATGGGCTGTGGCCCTTAGTTCCTTCTTGCAGAAAAATGAAAGTTTAGTTGATGTTCCTATTTACTTCCCCATTTTTATGCAAAAAAACCACCATTTTCCCTTGATTTTTCATGTTTTTCGTGTTTTAATGTATTATTTTGAACCGTAAGATGCATAATTTTCTGATTTTTTGATTAGGACCAGCAAGAACTCATAGAAAACAGCAACATGAACAATTTTTATCCCACATGAACAACATTTCATCAATTAAAAGCTATAGAATCTCAAATTTCCTTTGAAAATTTTAAATTACCGCTTATTTGCGTGTTTCGGGTTTCATGTCCATAGCTGTAAATTTGGAAATCAGCAGCACTTCATGTCCAGCACAATCACCAATCACCATTTCCAGCACGTGGAGCAATCCGATCCATGCCGGACAAGCCTCCATCATTCTTTCTTCTTCCTTCTTCTTCCCACATGAAATTGCCTTTAGAAGAGAGAGAGGGAGGAGAGAGAAAGACTGAAATCAGAGATCTTCAAAGAGGGTATCATTGCGCGAGTGAAGGGCGGCGATAGAGTCAGCATACAGAGGGGAATCAATGCCCATGATCATTGGGGGGGGGTTGTTTGCAGGCTGAGGATTGAGGCATCAACATGTGGGCGCAAAAATCGGCGTGATGAAGGCGCCATCTTCCTCCACGATTTGCATCTTCTCTCTCCTCCAAAGTTTCATGCTACATTTTAAATTTGGGCTCCCAAGGGTCACTTGCCCATTTTGGACAAATTTTGTCCACCCCTTCGTATCTTGACCTGTTTCTTGGCCATTCCCCCGTCCGGACTCCAAATTGAGCTCTGAAAAATCTTGGGCGTCCGGCTTAGCATCCCGCATTGGCCAGTAGCTCGTGTCAACGCGCACGACTGTCTGAAAAATTATGAAAAATCAACAAGTGTCGCTCAGGTGCCTTTAAAGCACTTTGCCGCTTAAAATCGTCCTAGATCGAGCCGCCGCCTTTGACAGTGAATATTTTTCCCTTGACATTCATAATTTTTTGCTATTTTTAAGCACTTCCCGTCACCTAAATTCCGCTCTCAAACTTCCAAGCATGGAAGTTTAGAATGACGAATTTCCTTATGGGAAAAGGATATTGGGAATTTGTTGTAGGAAATGAAGAAGAACCAGTTCTTCCTGATGTTCCCAATCAACAACAAATGCAGGCATTTAAAGCATGGCATGAGAGAGCCAGAAAAGTTATGTACTGGCTGTCTATCAGTATTTCAGACTCTATGATTGTGCATATTCAGGATGCAAGTACGCCAAAGGAGGCATGGGATACTTTGTCAAAGATGTATAGCACAAATACTCAAGCCAGGAAAATGCAGCTCAAGCAAGAGTTGCATAATGTGCAAAGAGAAAATATGAGTATCAATGACTACCACATGAAGGTGAAGAAGATTGCAGATGCACTTGCTTCCATTGGGTCGCCAATGGAAGATGATGATTTAGTTTCTGTGACCTTGAATGGTCTAGTAAAGGATTATGCACAGTTCTGAACATCCATTTCCGTCCGTGAAATATTTTTTGATTTTGAGGAGTTGATTGCTCTTCTAATTTTTGAGGAGCAGAGAAATGATGGTGCATCTTCTTCAGGAGAAACTTCAAAAGAAGTTGTCTTCTACTCAAATGCTGGAGGAGGTAGAGGCAGAGGTAGAGGAGGCCGATCTGGAGGCCGTGGTAGAAATCAGAATATGCAACAAACTCAAGAAAACCAGTCCTATAGAGGAGGACGTGGTAACTCTAGAGGCAGAGGGAGCCAAAGAGGTCGTGGTGGATGCCAAAGAGGCCAAAATGCAAACAACAATGTTGAATGCTACTACTGTGGTAAAATGGGTCATATGGCTAAGGACTACTATAAAAAGCAGAATGACATCATGAATGGAAAATTGCAACAAGGGAATTATGATCTTCTAGTAGACAGGGTGATGACAGAAATGAGCATTTGTCTATGGTGCAGCACATGACCAATTCTGTGACAAGTGCAGAAGAAAGAAACGATGTGTGGTATGTTGACTCAGGTGCATCAAACCACATGACAGGTCATGCAAAATGGATGCAAGATGCAAGGAAAATGAAAAAACCAGGATTTGTGGAGATTGGTGATGATACTGCACATCCTATTGTGCAGATTGGAAAAATTCCTTTGTCTATGCAGGATGGGAAAAAGAAATACCTATCGAATGTATTTCATGTCCCAAATATCACCAAGAACCTAGTTTCTGTTGGTCAAATGGTTGAGCAGGGCTTGCAGGTCAGATTTAACTCTCATGGATGCTTTGTTGAGGATATGAAAAATAAAGGTCACTTGATAGCAAAAGGAAAGAAGAAGGGCAGAATGTTTACGTTGGATGCAGACATGTCTGAATTGAGTGCAGCAATGTTTGCACATGGGACCAGTGTAGTTGCAGATATTGATATCTGGCATAAACGCATTGGTCATGTTAATGTACAGCGACTTAAATCAATGCAGGCCCAAAATATTATTGCAGGATTGCCTAAATTCAAGGTTGCAGAAATGCATAAGGTATGTGAAGCCTGCCAATTTGAAAAATAGGCAAGGAAACCATTTCCTAGACATGTTCAAGAGAGTAAGAAGCCATTGGAATTAATCCACTCTGATGTGTGGACTACTAAAGCTGCATCTCTTGGAGGCTGTCATTATTTTGTCACTTTTATTGATGACTATAGCAGAAAAGTTTGGGTGTATTTTATGAAAAAGAAAAGTGAAGTTTTTGGGCATTTCAAAACTCTTAAAGCTATGGTTGAAAAAGAAACAGGCCTGCAAATAAAATGCCTAAGGTCAGATGGAGGGGGAGAGTACCTCTCAAATGAGTTTGCAAGGTTCCTACAGGAGCATGGCGTAAAGCAGCAATATTCATGCAGTCATACCCCACAACAAAATGGAATTGCAGAAAGGAAAAACAAGCATATTGGAGAGGTATCTCGTTCCATGCTCAATGAAAAAAACCTGCCAGATTTTTATTGGGCTGAGGCAGTTGCTACAGCAGTCTACATAATGAACAGGACTCCCCCTGCAGCAATACATGGGATGACTCCAGAGGAGAGGTATACTGGTAGGAAACCAGATATTTCTCATTTGAAAATTTTTTGTTGCATTGCCTATGTTCATGTGCTAGATGAGTTGAGATCCAACTTGGATCCAAAAGCTGAGAAGTGTATCTTTATTGGTTACTCTTTGTAGCAGAAAGGGTATAGATGCTATAACCCTTCTACTCGTAAGTTTACAATGAGCAAAGATGTTGTTTTTGATGAGATGAGAAGCTGCTATAAACCAATAAATGTGATTGATAATGTAAATGCACAAAATGGTAATGCTGCACAAAATTCACAGTAGCAGTCACAATATATTAGTGGACTTGGAGCGTCCTCTAGCAGTGGTTCACATTCTTTGCCATGGACAGGAAAATTGAGATCAGGAGAATCTTCTCAAAGCAATGCAGATAGTGGTATGCAAGTATCACGAAAAGGAAAAGAGAAGGTAGATCAGCCCATGTTTGATGTGAATGCAGGTCACTCTTATGTGGATGGTGAATCCACTGGCTCAGAACAGAGTATTGATGATGAGTTGGGTATTCCTTCTATTGTTACACCTGGAGTAAGGAAGACCAGGGATGTTTTGAGAGCACCTGGGAGTGAACCTACTTTGCGCAGGTCTACCAGAGCTAGGTATCCTGTAGATAGGCTGAAATATGATGGATTTACAACCATTCACTATACATATATGGTCAAAATGATACAGGAACCAGAACCCACTTCTTTTGAGCAAGCCATGGGAAAAGAAAAATGGGAGAAAGCCATGGATGAAGAAATGGATGCCTTGGAAGCAAATGCTACATGGGAATTGGTACCTTTGCCTAAAGATAAGAATAAAATTGGTTGTAAGTGGGTTTATAAGATGAAGCACAATGCAGATGGTTCTGTGAACAGATACAAGGCAATATTAGTAGTCAAGGGGTATGCACAAACATATGGCATTGATTATGAAGAAACATTCAGTCCCGCTGCAAGGATAGCAATCGTAAGAGCAGTCATTGCTATGGCTACATCAAAGGAATGGTCTTTACATGAAATGGATGTAAAGAATGCCTTCTTGCATGGTGATTTGCAAGAAGAGGTCTATATGGAGCAGCCACCAGGTTATGTGCATGCTCTTCATCCTGAGTTTGTTTGCAGGTTGAAGAAAGCCTTGTATGGCTTGAAGCAAGCACCTAGAGCATGGTGTGACAAGATAGGACAGTATCTTGTCACTATTGGCTTTCAGATTTCCAAGGCAGATTTCTCACTTTATGTGAGAAAAACAGAGAAAGGTATTATGCTACTTGTCATTTATGTTGATGATTTGATTATGATAGGCGACAGTGATGAAGATATCCTTCATGTGAAAATGCTATTGAAGCAGAAGTTTGAGATGAAGGATTTGGGAGAGCTGCGTTATTTCTTGGGCATTGAGGTGATTAGATCACCAAGTGGGATATGGCTCTTGCAGAGGCAGTATGGATTGGACATGCTGTCCAAATATGGGATGACAGGCTGTAAGCCTATTTCAGTTCCTTTGGAGAAGAATGTGAAGCTAAGCACAGATGCAGGTGAGCTTCTGGAAGACCCTACTATGTGCAGACGCATAGTAGGAAGTTTGATTTATATGACTATTACCAGGCCAGATTTGAGCTATGCTGTTGGATTGGTAAGTCAGTTTATGCAGGCTCCAAGGAAACCGCATTTGGATGCAGCTAGACACATACTCAGGTATGTGAAGTCCACATTGCAGTATGGACTACTTTATGAGACTGGGGTTCAGATACAATTGCATGGATACACTGATGCTGATTGGGCTGGTAGTATTTCTGATAGACGATCTACCAGTGGATATGTGTTCTCTTTTGGGAGTGCTGCAGTCACTTGGAGCAGCAAGAAACAATCTACAGTTGCCTTGTTGAGCACAGAGGCTGAGTATAGGGGCACAGCAATGGCTGCATGTGAGGTAGCTTGGTTGCATAAGCTACTTTATGATATGCATCAGTCTACAGATGGGCCAGTTGTCATTTATTGTGACAACATGAGTAGTATACACTTAGAAAATAACCCAGTCTATCATGCTAGAACAAAGCACATTGAGGTGCATTATCACTATATGCGGGAGAGGGTTTTACTAGGTCTTATTGATCTAGTTTATGTCATCACAGAGGATCAGGTAGCTGACATATTCACGAAGGCATTGGGCACAGAGAAGCTGCACAAGTTCAAAGACCTGCCTGGTGGGCAGGAATTGGGATTGAGCTTGAGGGGGAGTGTTGAGATATCGAGCTCCACTCGTGATATGCCAGGGTGACCGTTGTGCATTTATGTCACCGACTTGTCAGTTGCAGATGCGGTTGGTACACCGCCCATGAATAATAGCTACATGGCAGCTATCCTTATCTACTCTAGTTTGTGGCTCAGTTACTCTAGTATGCCACCTTAGTTAGTTGAGTTTGGCTTGAGACCCATATATAGGGTTCTTCTATTTCTATGTACTAGAGTTCTTTTTGGGCTTACACAACTAAGAAGAGGAAAACTGTTTTCAGCCTCCACCTTTGTGTGTATTCCCCCATTGTGCAAGCAAGAAAGCTACAAGTGAGACTCCTTCCTTCTCTCCCACAATCTTGACACTTTCTTCCCATTCCACTATCCATTGGAGTGCTACAAAACATATTCTTAAGTACCTCAAGGGTACTAAGGAATTTGGTCTTATTTATCATCGTCGAGAGGATTCTTCTTTATCTTCTTCAACTTCTCTTGACCTTATTGGATATACAGATATTGATTGGGCAAGTTCACACTTATCCATGCGATCTACAAGTGGGAATTGTTTCTTTGTAAATGGATGTTTGGTTTCTTGGTCCAGCAAGAAACAATGATGTGTTGCAGTTTCTACAACTGAGGCCGAATATGTTGCTGCATCATTAGCAACTCGTGAGCTAGTTTGGCTTCAACAACTACTTGCAGATTTGGGACATCCTTCATCATCTATGTTGAGAGAGAGAGAGAGAGTACGAGAGAGATACACAAGACATGCTCCCAAAGAATGATTCATATTGATGTAGAGTTAGTATATATAGGTGAGACCCAAGTCAAGTGAGAGATGATATATATAGTTGTAACACCTCCTATCCATTCTTTGTCTTCTCTTCTATCTCATATTCTCTACTTTCTTCTCTCTTTAATCTCCCTAGAATATAGGACATTTCCAATAAAATCCCTTCAATATTGGTGAGCCTTACATGAAAGTTCATCAAAAGGAAAGGTAGGATTGGAGAACCTTCAACCATAGTTTCTAGTGATGTTTTGTAGTAGTTAGTGGAGAATATGAAAATGCTTATGCAGGTACAACAACAAGAATAGGTGATGCAAGCTTTTGCTCAAACATAAACTATAGTGATAAATGTTGTGCTAGTAATAGAGCATGAGATAAAATTGTTTAATGGCATGAATGTATCTGTAGATTTGCATATTCTCAAAAGATGAACTTATTTGCAGCGGCTCAACTTGCATGGAGTTGTTATTTTGTACGGGTCATTTTACACGAATTAAAAGCCCAAGTTATGTACATGCAAGATGTTGATTGGATATATCCACTAAGCCACCTACTTCTTTTGTGATGAACATTATGGTTGCACCTACTGTTGCCATTGTTTGGGAAGATGTATTAGATGAATTGGTTAAAGGCATGTGGGATCTTCAATTGAAAATCATAAAATTGGATGAGAAAGGACAAGAGGAAAGGGGATGGGTAGCATCCCCTAAACAAAGGGAAAATATGTATGTGGTGTGATAGTTTGCAACATGCAAGAAATGATTGTGCTACTTATCAAGAGGCCTTAGCATGATGTCTCATCTTTTGGAAAGATAGCATGATCCATGCAAAAGAAAGATGATTGCCTCTTGGTTTGAATTTTGGAAAGGGAGGTATGCAAAAGTTGTTAAAAGACTTGACTATTTGAAATGCTTATCCGGCTATACATGTTGCTACTTTTGATCTACAGTTGGATAGAATGATTGGCCAAGTGATAGTTGGTCCGAAGGCTACAATATGGACACATGCTTTGCATGCAAGTGAAAAGAGGAAAGCTATTGATAGTGAAATGTCTCACATAGGGCAAAGAATTCGTGACATGATTGGCTGGAAATCATCGTAAAAGTGCAAAATATGGATACACTTGTGAAAGAGAAATGGAAGAGAGATGAAGATCATGTAGAGACATCTAAGAGAGTGACAAGAAAAAGTGTGGATCAGCTTAAAGATGCAAATGAGCCACCTCTTGAGCATGTTAGGGAATAGGTTGGGCAAGAATAAAAATAAGATAACAAGAAAGAGGGCAAAAAGAAGGGCAAAGAGTCAGGATATAAGTTGGAGTCTAATATTGAGACAACCATAGATGTCTTGGAAGATCCTATAGTGGAAGATTCAACCATTTGCATATGTAGATTTTCTTAATGAATTCGAAGAGTTTCATGAAGCTTATGTTTTACTTGATGCAGGGACTCAGAGGGAGATTGCTAACTTGTTGGATGAACATGATTTGTAGCATATAATTATTGTTTTTGAGATAGTTCATGAGCTTAAGGATATGCCTTTAAAGGATGTTAGATGTGATGCTCCACAAATCTAGAATGTTTTGGATACTTTGTCTGATGCCTTGCTAGGAAATGTAGAGATGCTTTACAATTTGGAATGTTTACATGCTTTTCGGGACTGTCTGATTTGTGTTGGATGCATTAATTATGTTGAATGAAGAGCAAAAAGGTTATCAGAAGTATCATTCTAGGTGATGGATTCTAAAAGAGTAGGCATGTTGCCATGTATTTGTTGATGGGTGAATTGATAACTTGTATATGGAGATTTGACAGCCTCTATAGTACATGATGTGCACCCAAGGCCTAATGACCCTAGAGTGGATGCTTGGTATGGTATTAGAGTTGTGAAAATGCTAATCATTTTGATCTTTAATCCAAGAGGATGCCTTCTTATGTGCATGATAAGTGACAAGTTGATGCTATGGATGTTTGACTCAGGTGGTGCATTAATGGCAGATATTTATGTGCAGATTTAGAGGGGGTGGATTTCGTGTTGCTAGCCAAACACAGTGTAAAAAACAATGGAGTGCATCATCATTTGGGCTTCTTATTGATCTAGAGAATTGATGCCATATTAGTCATTAGTGTGATTGTCCATAGTATAGATAGTTTCAAAATACACAATTTTTGGACAAGTTTAGCCTATTGTTGATATTTTAGATATTATTTGTTGTAAATATCCTTTAAAAATGTAGAAAATTTCTAGAACAGGGTGGCATGCAAAAAAAATAAAATATTTTCAGCCAGTTTGGGAGATCTTATGTAAAAATGAGAGGCTTTTGAATTCACACAACACGTGATCACAATTTTTAGGCAGTAGAGAGCATTTCAGACAAGAAGAAGAAGAGGGATCCATCTGGGCGAATTTTGAGTAGATGTCATGGAGTTTTACCTCCATTTCAAAGGTAACACAACCATCAAATTTTTCATTTGAGCACCATAGAAGAAGATAATGTTTGGTGCATGCTTTTAATCTACTAGGAGCTAATGCTTGTATATTACTTCCAAGTAGTCTCAAATAATGATTTTGTTTATCTTCTTAGGTTCTATCAATACATACTACTTTCAATCATTGAGCTTTGTCTTTATCTTGTGTATCTCTTTTCTATTCTTTTTCTTCTCTCCTATCTCCTATTCTCTACTTCCTTCTCTCTTTGATATCTGATGGGTACAACCCTTTCACTAAAACCCCTCTGACACAATGGACATATAATTTTGGACTATAGGGAATAGAATGGTATTTGTGAGTCCTAAGGAACTCATCCATCCTCTAGAACTAAGATTGTAGTTCTTGTTTTAGCCCATTAGGAGCTTTTTTCCAAGTAAAATATCTTATCTTTTTTGTTAGCAAAAGACAATCTAGGAGGTTGCTCCACATAGACTTCTCCTCTAGATAATTGCCTAGAAATGCACTTTTGATATCAATTTGATAGATTGACCAACCATAGTGAGTAATTAGTACAACCAATAGATAAAATGAAGTTGATTGCATAGTAGGAGCAAAGGTTTCTTCATAGTCAATACCTTACTTCTGTCACAATCCTTGTACCACAAGGTAAGACTTGTACTTATCAAAAGTCCCACTCAAGTCCTATCAGCCTTGAGCTTAGTCCTACAAATCTAATTTTTTCCAATGACTTTATTGTGTTTCAAATGATCCACGGTCAAGGTTCAAGTCTCATTTTTGTCAATAATCTCTAGCTTCTTTTTGTTGAGATAGCAAGCTCAACACATGTGGACATTGATGTGATGGATCTCCAAGTTAGATGGGTCCACACATGTACACTTAGCATGTCAATGGCCATTAGGATCCTTGCATGGCCAATGACTTATCACTTATTATATTTGGTTTATTACACCTACTTATAGTCGACATAGTTATAGTGTTGATTGATTACTATAGTCAATTATACACTATTTGTGACTTAGTAGACCACTTTCCTTTATATTGTATATTGTCTATACTTTGTGTACATTGTATTGTGTATAAAAAAAGAAGAAAAAACTAGCAAGAAAACTTTTTGTTCTCGATCTCTGTTCTTCTATTCTTGATTGAGCTTCCTCTTGTGTGTATGGTATGCGTTTGGCATAGCAACTCAAGCAAGCCCTTTCATCACATCATTCGTGACATGGTATCAGAGTGGTGCCATTGATAGAGGCTAGTTTGAAGGCTAAAGTGAAAGATAAGAAGCAAGGATTCAAGCAAGTAAGCAAGGGTAAGAAGCTCTCCCATTCTTCCACTCTTTCTCTTGGATAGTGCATGTGGAGGCACTAGAAGCAAGGAGGTAGAGCAAAGATGTGACATTGCTGTGGGATTTGGTGTGCAAGTAGAGCATTGTATATTTTGAAAATTTACCCTTGTGGACTTTCTTGGTGATTTTCTTGGCCATTTGAGAATGTTTTGAGACCCCGTTTCAAACATGCAAGGCTATACACAATACTTAAAAAGCATACAATAATTTCAGTAGTATCGAGTGAAAGTGCAGGCACATGTTATAGATTTTTAATCTAAAAGTTTTGAGCTATTTGCCAAGAAGAAAACACAAGTTTTATTTATAAATAGATTACAAAATACCTATAGTGTTGAGCAGTCAAAATGAAAGAGGCTTCTTGGTGTGTTGTGATATACTTGTTGTAAAATGTTATTGAAGAATTGCTTACTATTTTGTATCAATTTCATAATAATGGCAAAGAAAAATAGAAAACCCATCATTGAGAAGCTAGATAAGAACAACAATCCATCATTAAAATTTTGTCTAACAAACTTTCTTATTGAAAAAGGCCTCTATAAGCTTGTTTTAAGTGGAGAAAAGGAGCCAGAGCTAAGTAATTCTATGAGTACAAAAGAATTAAAGACGTGAAAAGAATAGAATGCAAAAGACAAAAACACAATGTATTGGCTATCTACACTCATTGATAATGCTATGCTGAGACATGTTAGAAATACAAAAACTTCATGTATAGCTTAAATAAATTTTGAGAACACATTTTTAGTAAATACCTTTGTACGGAATATTCAACTCACAAGAAAAAGTTGAATACTATGAAGAAAGAATATATGTCTTCAAATGAGTATGTTTTGAAAGAGAAGCATTGCACATGTTTTAGCAATTATTGGTGCAATGCTTGATGACGATGATTTGATTTCATCTACTTTGGATAGCGTTAATAATAATGAAAAGTCTTGAAAATCATTTGTTACTTTTGTGTATGTATAGATGTGCTTTCAAATTTTGATGAGTTGGTCTCTCCTTGATCACTGAAGAGATCAACATGCAAGGTGAATTTTCTAAAAGAAGTTGTAAATATATCCAATAATTTGACTCAATTTTAGGAAGGGGACATGGCACATCCTCTTTAAGAGGCCATGGTATGGGATATACTAGTGATAACAAGAAAAATAAATTAAATAAATAATTTAGTTAAATACATATTTTAGGAGACTCTTGGCAACTTTAGAGATAGAGGAAGAGATGGATGGTAGAACAAAGGTTCTAACAATTCTAGTATTGTTTACCATTGTTGTGGCAAAACATGTCATATTTCAGCCCAATCTTATGCTATGAAAGGATGATATCTATAATGGTAAATTATAGTAAGAAAATTATGCATAATTTTTATAATAGAATGAAAAAAAAACGAGTATCTATTTCTTATGAGATATATAATGAAAACTATTACAAAAAAGGGGACACATGATGATGTATAATATATTGATTTAGGTGCATTGAATCATATGACTAGTCATGCTGAATGGTTTGGAGAGATGCAAGATTTATAAAATCTAAGCTATATATAGAATAGGTGGCAATTCATGCCACCCAATTTTACACATTAGAAAGGTTTCCTTGTCCTTGTATAATGGTTAGACAAAGAATCTATAATATATTCTACATGTGTCATCCATTATAAAGAGTTTAGTATCTATTGATCAAATGATAGACCAAAAAGGACTACAAGTCTGATGCTTCATGAAATATTTTAATTCTAAGTGCAAATTGGTCACAAAAATAAGTAGAGCTAGCCATATGTTTACTTTAGATGCTAGAATTTTTGTTGTGAATGTTGTTATGTATGCTAAAGAAAAATGAGTGATCGTAAACATTGAAATATGGCATAAACGTATTTAATATGCAAATATGCAAATGCCGAAATTAATGTAGTCCAAAGGGTTGCTTGCTTTTAGAGTTGTAGAATTTCATAAAGTGTGTGAAGCATGTCAGTTTGGTAAGTAGAAAAGGCAATCCTTTTACACGATAGAGATGTGAGTATAAATATAATTAATGTTGTGCAAGTAGATATTTTGGGGTCTACGTAGAACATATCTATTTGTGGTAGTAAATATTTTGTCATGTTTATTGATGATTGTGTAAGAAAGCTATGGGTATATTTCATGAGGAAAAGAGTGATGTACTTAAGCATTTCGAAACTTTCAAGGCTAGTGTTGAAATAGAAATAGGTTTGAAAGTTAAGTACTTGAGGTCAAATGGAGGGAGAGAGTATCTCTCTAATGAGTTCAATGACTTCTTGAGTTCTCTTGGGATAAAGAGACTGTTTACTTGTAGGTATATCCCACAACAAAACGAGGTTGTAGAAAGGAAAAATAGGCATATTGTGGAAGTTGTATGAGCATTGATGGCTTTTAAAAAATTACATTTTTTTTGTTTGAAACTCTTTATATTGGTGATTATATTATGAACACTAACTTCCACAGTTGTAGCTCATGGAATGATCCCCAAATAATACTTTACAAACAAGAAGCCCTACTTGTCACAGTTGAAAGTGTTTGGTTGTATTGCATATGTTCATGTGGTGCCAAATGACCTACAAAAGAAGGTTGAACCAAAGGCTAAAAATGTATTTTTATTGGATACTCTTTAGAGCTAAAAGGGTATCACTGTTATAACCCCATTACAAGTGAGTTAAGAGTGAGCAAGGATGCTATTTTTTATAAGGTGAGGAGTTTGCTACAAATTTAGTGGTGATGCATTAGATGATAATTATAATCATGATAGTTATGTGCAAAAAGAGAAGCAAGAATCAAGAAGGCTAAATGAACCAAAAATATCATCTAGTACTATATTTATAGTTAGCCGTTGGTTTGGGAGACTAAGGAGTAGTCCCACATCTTAAGGTACATCTACTAGTGTTGCAAGTAAAGAAAAAGGGAAAAAAAAGTGTCAAATGGTAATGATTCATTTACCAGTCATGTGAGATTTGATGGAGATTCTAGTGATTTATAGAGTTTGAATAATGAGCTTAGTATTCCTTTAAACAAGAAACTAGGTGTATAGGCAGCACATGGTAATATAAAGGCTGCACTAGGTGACCCGCTGGTGCATATATCTAAAAGGATTAGATAGCCTATTAATAGATTTATTTTTGAAGATTATGTAACTCACCATTATGATTATATGGTAAATGTTGTTGAGGATATTGAGCCCACTTGTTTTGAGGATGTTGTTGATTGTGTTCTTTAGGATGTAGCAATGGATGAGGAGATGGTTGCACTAGAGGCCAATAAGACTTGGGATCTACTACCATTGCCTAAGGGAAAGAAAGCTATTGGCTATAAGTGGGTCTACAAAATTAAGCATAATGTGAATGGTTCTATTAGTAGGTATCAAGTTAGGCTGGTTATAAAAGTCTATGCTTAAACGTATGGCATATATTATGAAGATATTTAAACCAATTACTAAGAAGGAAAATGTTAGATATGTTATTACATTGATAGTAGTAAAATGTTGAATGTTGCAGAGAAATTGAGGTAGAGTACAAGGATTTAAGCTTATAGCGACGGCGGGTAGCGGTGTCACTATTGGCGTTGCTATTTGCGTCGCTTTTGCGATGCAAATAGCGACGCTCCACAGGGAAAAAAAATAGGTCGAAACCAAGCGCGGCTTTATTTCACATTTTTGCATTTTGTGTTTTGAGAGTGAGAGCGAGAGAGAGAGCGACCATTGTGAGAGAAGGAGAGGAAGAAGACTTGCTGCCACCACCGCCGCCGCCGTTGTTCGCAAAGGAGAGGAGGAGCCTTCATCGCGAAGAGAAGCCACCCCACAGTCGCCATATCTCATTGGTGAGTCTCTCTCTCTCCTTCTTTTGCTTGTTTAAGGTTTAAATCACTTTCTCTTTTGCTTGTTTAGGAGAGGAAATGAGAGAGAAAGAGAGGGAGAGGGAGAGGGAGGGAGAGAAAGAGAGAGAGAGAGAGAGAGAGAGAGAAAGAGAAAGAGAAAGAGAGGGAGAAGGAGAGGGAGGGGGAGGGGGAGGAAATGAGAGAGGGAGAGAAAGAGAAAGAGAGGGACAGGGAGAGGGAGAGGGAGGGAGAGTGCATTCTCTCTCTCCCTCTCCCTTTTGATTTTGGAGAGTATTAGGATATATTGTGAGAGGGAGAGGAAATGTGAGAGAAAGAGAGGGAGAGGGAGTGGGAGGGAGAGAAAGAGAGAGAGAGAGGGAGAGAAAGATAAAGAGAAAGAGAAAGAGAAAGAGAGGGAGAGGGAGAGGGAGAGGGAGGGAGAGTGCATTCTCTCTCTCCCTCTCCCTTTTGCTTTTGGAGAGTGTTAGGATATATTGTGAGAGGGAGAGGAAATGAGAGAGAAAGAGAGGGAGAGGGAGAGAGAGGGGGAGGAAATGAGAGAGGGAGAGAAAGAGAAAGAGATGTATACTAAAATGGATATCTTTATGGAGATGTATGTCTACTCAAATGGATAGCTTTTGTCTACTCAAGATGTGATCCACCTGTGTGTGTATATATTGGAACGATAACATATCCATGATTATGGTAATGGTATGCACTTTGCTTTTTTTATGGGTACCATTACATCGACCCCTTAAGAGGGCTAAAAATTGGTCATACACTTTATAAACTCTAATTAGGATATTTAAGATGTAGGATAATAGACTTATTGATAATGGTATGCAATGTGCTTTACCATGGGCCACGTACATTGGTGACTGTTTAAGATAGCTCAAAATTGGTCATATCCTTCATAATGTCCAAGTAGGAGATCTAATTGTGATATGCATAATTCCTTATTTTTGTATTAACTTTATAGGCATAACAAATTAGTAATCATGCCAACTAGTCAATGGAAGGACTAAAAGAAAATGTTCCCCTAGCTAATGGTCATTATGGTACTTCATCAAAATGAACCCAAAAGTATTGCCATAGAAGAAGAATCCCTTAAATTGAGCATAGGATATTTTCTTCAAAGGTTATGACTATGAGTATAATTGATTGGAACAAATTTTATAGCCATGGTACACACACACACACCCCCACACAGGCACAAACATTTTTACTATTTGATATTGTCTTTGACATGGTAACCTTGTATTACATTGTTGCATTTGATGTCTTCCAATCATTACAATAAAAGTTGATAAATTTCATAGATGGCATTAATTTTTATACATGGACCTAGGACAAAAAAACCACATTACTAAGATGCTTTTTGTTGAGATTGATTTATTATTAGACTAAGAGATCCTCAATGATACTCATAAATTTTGTTGACTAGGATTACTTATACTCAAAGCCCTCTAGTGCAATTGTATAAGTAATCCTAGTAGAGCCCCTCTAAGATACTCAAAGTACATAACCTAGAGACCGTAGCTAGGTATATAAGGTATAATGGCCATACAAGAAGGCACCTCAATAATTGACTGATCACCACTAAATCCCAAAGAAGAATCGTATTCCATCCCCTTCAACTCTATATTCACCTCGTGAAGAACTTCATTAATCATAGCATCCTTGTCACCAATCTTTTTGTTGCAATGATGAAGTAACATATTCATCACTTTTCCTTTTAGCATCTAAGGTATTATCCAATCTTTTAGTCAAGTCCAAACATTTAGTCTTCAACTCATGAACCTTATGAACCAATGCCTTTTTTTTCTACAATAATGAATAATTATCTACCGGGACAAACAAATCCTTGAGCATGGTATATGGCCGAGATAAAACATCAATAAATCTCTCAACTAATATGTCCCATGCATTTTTTACATCAATCAGTAAAGCATTTCTTATATCTTGAAGTTTAGATTTCAATACCATGGATGCATCAATATCAACCTCAATGTTTTTCAAAATTTGCTTCTCAACCTCTTACAGAGGCTAAAACCTCTCAAGCAAGAGCTTATGGTCAACTTGCAACTTGACATATATCTCCATAAAGCTATCCATTTGAGCCTCGTTTTCCCAAATTGTATTACAAGTCATTAAATTTTTTGTTGTAACGTAGACAAGATGGAAAACGAAGAAGGTCTTGTTGTTCAAGATCGCGAGGCGTAACTTAATCAGCGTGTCCCATGTCCTTGCTCTCAATTCAAGTTGGCAATTAGACGAAAACGCCGATTGTCTATAGAACACGTACGACGATTTGGCGAGTTTCAATCTAAGATCATTGATCAAGCGATTGCAGATTTTTAGCAATCGCTAATTTGAAGTTAATATCAATCATGCATTGTACTCGCAAGCTAATTGAATACCATATACAATAAGATTGGGTCTTACTGGCAAATTTTCTATCCAAGGAGGTGATGTCTCGTCCCAAGGGGGAGTGCACCCTTTGCGACAATTAGAAGAGTTCGTGGATGTGCGATGGATGGAGTGGAAGAGCCAATCCACCACTCGCAAGGCCAATCTATACCATCAATGCCAGAGGAGACAGACAACCTTCTAGACCTACCTACAATCCTAGAGTCTGAGATGGAGGCAATGATCGATGCATTGATTCCCATGGACGTTGAGACTTCTGATCCGCTTAGAGAGGAAGCATCCATACCATTATATGATGGGTGCCGAGTATCTCGATTGAAGACACTGCTTGCACTCTCAAGTGTGTAAGCAAAATACGGGTGGAGCGATACGAGTGTGACCGAGTTGTTCAGGTACCTTGTACATAGGCTTCATTGATTTTTTTTTTTGACACTATTATTACAAACATTTGTGCTTTTTCAAGGTGTTTTATGATTTTTTAAAGGTTATTGAAATATCATATATTACCACCTGCAAATACCATGCCTAATTACGTGATGATGCACGACATGTTTTACGAAAGCTTGGCATGGACGACAATAACATCCATGCATGTATCAACGATTGCATACCGTTTCGAGGAGAATACGAGACTATGGAGACATGTCCAAAGTGTGGTGCTCACAGGTAACCATCCCTCAAAAAGGTCTCAGACACTTTCCCCTCATCCCCCGCATAAACCACATGTTTCGTACGTCTGGCATGGCGAGCTTGACAACGTGGCATGCGCAGAATAGGTCCACGGATGGAGTTCAACGAATATTAGCAGATTCGCGTGCATGGAGCCACATTGACTCTACCTTTCCAAGCTTTACGCGAGAGCCAAGGAATCTTTGGCTTGGTCTCGCAATGGATGGCGTGAACCCATTCGGTCTGCGCTCAACTTCTTACAGTGTGTGGCCTATAGTCCTTGTCAACTACAATATCCCTCCATGGCTTTCTACGAAGAAAGGACATCTCATCCTTAGCTTGCTCTTCCCAGGCCGCTACAAAGTAAAAAATATGGACGTGTATCTTTGTTCATTAGTCGATGAGCCTAAGATTTTGTGGGAGGAGGGGGTCATTATGCAAGATATGAGCAGGCGCGATGGTCGGTGGTCAGCCAATATTCGAGCCATTCTCATGTGGACGATGCATGACTTTTCGGGATTGGGAGAGTGCTCAGGTGAGCAGGCCTCCGTTCTCGCTGGTAATATATATATATTATCTCATTCAATTAAGTATTCACTAGGTCGTGGTGTTGGAACAGGTCTGGTTACCTCAGGTTACCATGCATGTCTGGAATTTAGGTGACGAGAAGTGCTTAAAAATAGCTAAAAATTATGAATATCAAGGGAAAAATATTCACCGTCAAAGGCAGCGGCTCGATCTAGGACGATTTTAAGCATAAGTAGTCGACGGGCGCCCAAGTGACACCTCCAGATTTTTAGTAATTTTCTTGTCAGTCAGGACAGGATGTGGGAGCTGCATGCTTGTCCAGGATGCCGAGGCGGACGCCCAGAAATTTACAGCACGTCAATCGGAGCTCGTATGCGGAAGTTGGCTAGAAACCAGCCAGGGTGCCCAAAAAGGGGGCCAAATTTGAAATTTCAAAGGGTGTGATTAGTGGGGGGTGCCCTTTGGCTTCTCAACCCCCCCAATTTTTTTCATGAAGGGGAAGGAAGTGGCGTGCAGGCAGCCGCCGAAAAAAACGCGCCCCCCCTCCCAAATCGTGATGAGAGCTTGCAAGTAAGCTATGGAACCAACTACAGCAGGGAACTACATTCTTTCTACGCTCCGTATCGCTCCGCTCCACACATTCAATGGCAGCTTGTAGAGGGAGAGAGAAAATCAGTCTTTCTCTCTCCTCCCTCTCTCTCTTCTAAAGGCAAGTTCATGTGGGGAGAAGAAGGAAGAAGAAAGAATGATGGAGGCTTGTCCGGCATGGATCGAATTGCTCCACGGGCTGGAAATGGTGATTGGTGATTGTGCTGGACATGAAGTGCTGCTGATTTCCAGATTTGCAGCCATGGACATGAAACCCGAAACACGCAAATAAGCGGTAATTTAAAAATTTCAAAGGAAATTTGAGATTCTATAGCTTTTGATTGATGAAATGTTGTTCATGTGGGCTAAAAATTGTTCATGTTGCTGTTTTTCATGAGTTCTTGCTAGTCATAATCAGAAAATCAGAAAAATATGCATCTTGTGGTTCAAAATAATACATTAAAACACGTAAAACATAAAAAATCAAGGAAAAATGATGGGTTTTTGGCATAAAAGTGGAAGTAAATAGGAACACCAACTAAACTTTCATTTTTCTGCAAGAATGAACTAAGGGCCACAGCCCATAACTTGTTTTGAATTTTTAGTAATTAAATAATACAAAAAATAAGGAAAAATACAAGAAAAGGGTGGAAAAACCTTAAAAAATAGGGAAAAAATACATTTTGGGTTCCGAAAAATAAGGATAAATAAGAGCAATGTTTGTGAATGTTTGTGGAGACTGAAGCATGAGGATTTGCCTCAGTTCAACCCCACCTTCTTGTTCTAGTGTGTCTTTTTCCACTTTCTACACATAAAATGATGTCAAAATACCCTATAAATCTATCCAACGATGCAATACTTAAACGGGGAAGGGTAGAGAAGTTGAAATATGTCTAAATGCCATGTGAGATTATGGGAAAGTGGCTGATTTCTATGCATAGCATTTAGAACGGATGATAATTAAAATTAAGAGCTTAGTAGCACGAGGATCACCTCTGTGCTAGGCCCATGCAGCGAAGCACGAACGGTAGTTGGAAACCATTAAAAGAATGTTTTTGCACTTGTGCACGATACTGTTTTGCTAAATGTTTGAGCACTAGGCATCCACCAAATGCATGGAGCATGAAAAAGAATTTAAAAGTATCAGTGATCAGCTCTTGGACATGCATTGTAATTAGTTTATTAGGACATGACCTACGTTGAGAGGCAGTGAGGTACCCATGCTGTAGGCTAGTCGTGGGGGTTAAGGGGAAAGTACGTGAGGAAGCAATGGTACATTCCTGGACACGTTTATTTGGTACCTTGAGCGACTTTTATGCGATGTGTTTATTTGTTGAGCGACGCACTGAGGGGCCAATTCCCAAGGTGTAGGAGAGTCGCAGAGGGTTGACGGCATTCAGCCGTAGGAGGAACCCCATGTGTATGTGATTCGAGCCTTTTGGCTATGTGAAAGGGACTCCCTCTGAGGAGTAATATTGGGTTAGGATCAGTTAGACTACAACGTATTACAAACGCAATGTTTAGGAAGGCAGAGATTTTGATAGACGCTCCTGGCCGCGAGGCCGGGGGGTTGTCTTGTGCGTAGTGACGAGGCCCGGCTAGTGCATGAGCCAGTGCCGGCCCGTTTTTAGGTCCATCAATGGTGCGTTTGCCGGGAGCCGCTTAAAAGTGGCGGTTCTTGAATTCTGGTTGTTTAGGGACCAACTAGCAGTTTATGCCAAAGGATACTGAGATTGATCCGTTATTTATTGATAAGCATCGTCTAGCAGAAATCCAAAAGCAAGAAAGAGACGAAAGAGCTAGGCGACGTGCTGAAATTTTTAGGAGATATTCCCCTAAGCGTAGCGGTGCTGAACCGTTACTAGGGAGTGGATCTAGTGGTCTTGGGGCCACAAGCAGCAAGTTAGGAGAAGGTGGAAGCTCTAGTGCTCCCCTTCCTTCTATAAGTCAGTCTACATCAATTACGGGAGGTGTAACCCCACCGTCCCCTATTCTTAGTGCAAATCCAATCCGCGTCATGGCGCAGCCTATTGCAATTCCAGCAGGAACGACGGATTTGCCGGCTCTAGGTTACCCACTACCCATTTTTAATGGGTTAGTTGAGGAAGATGCGGAACTCCACATTAGGGAGTTTCAAAAGCTGATGTTCAACTGCCGCATTCAAGAAGAAGGACATTTAATGATGTTCTTCAATATGACTCTCAAAGGAAGAGCCGCTATATGGTATCATGGTTTAGAAGCCGGAACCATATTGAACATTGATGCATTTCGTGGAGCTTTTCAAAGGGAGTTTGCCCCTGAAAGGGGTGGGCAATATTGGTTGCGTGTACTCAACGTGACTCGCCAAGAACCACACGAGGATATTCGTGCTTATGCGAAGAAGATAAAAGAGGTTTTCCGTAAGTTGGACACCTCTATTCCTATCCCCGCAGCTGCCCAATTGCAATATTTCCTACATGGTTTGGACTTTAATATCCAATTGCAGTTGAGTAGTGTCCCCTTGGGGGATATAGATACTGCCATTACACGAGCACAAGAGGTGGAATCCCGACTACAAGTAGCCTATGCTTCTCGAGGCAATTCGAATATGGGTTTAGTATTGGGAAACAATATGGCAATGGCCAATGGTAGTAGTGGCCAAGGGATAGCAATGGCTAACCCTAATGGGAGAGGGAACATGATACAGAATGTGCCTTTATTACCAGCTCCCCCTAGCATATCGATGCCTACGGGCAGTCAAATGGCTCCAAGTGGTGGAGGCCAGGCGGTCAATTCTAACACCATGCCTGTGGCTCAACAACCAGTGCCTAATCGAATTGTTAGGCCAATGGAACGACATGGTAATGACCAAGGCTACGAGTCGAGTTCTTCCAATGTTCTTGGCGAGGTTAAGGACATGATGAAGCATTATACCGACATGATTACGGAGCAGTATCGGCAAATAGCCTTTGATGTCAACTTCCTTAAAAAACAACAAAATTTGATAGGAAGTAGATACCCAGAGGAGGGTGCACCTTCGAGGTTTAGTTGCAAATGGTGTGGTGGGCAGCACTATCCAAGAAATTGCCCAAATGTTAAGTGCAACATCTGTGGAAAATCCGGCCATTTAGCAGCTACTTGCTGGAGTAAGATCAGTTCCCTCCAGCGAGGAAGTCGGCAACCAGGGCCTATTAATCATCGTGCCCAAGGAAATGATTCCCAGCGAGAGGACGGGCCTAAACAAATACTTCAACGACCAAAGACTACAGTGGAGGAGCTACCAAGTGGTAGTGGGGTTAGTTTGATTGAGGCTGTACGCGTTAATGATGCTGAAACCTCTAATCTGCGAGCTGTTCTTACAAGAGGTCAAAAGGGTAGAGAGGCCGACAAGGATAAGCCTGTCAACGGAAACCCTAAACAAGGTGACAAAGGAACGCAAGTTTTGGACCCTTCCATGGAAGGGGGACCTTTGAAGCCCGTAGAAAGTAAAGGCGATAAGGAACCACCAAAGAAGAAGGTGAAAGTTAAGAAAGAGGCAATAAAGCCAGTTCAGCGACCTAAAGAGCGAATGGTTTGGCGTGAAAAGTGAGCTCTATCAAACTATCATGAATTCAATTTGGCGAGCTCTCTTTGCGAAGTCAAGCCGGATGTGAATCTGTTACAGCTTATTAAGATTTCCCCAGGAGTACGTAAGGAATTTAGAAAGATTCTACGTACCGGGTATATCGTAGAACCTTTGGGTATTGCGCGAGTTGGTGATGACTGGTTCGAGCATGCTGAGAAGCATTGCCCAAGGGTTGCAGCCTATGTCGATGGGATATTAGTAGATTATGCCATTGTCGACACAGATCATCTGTTAACATTATGAGTTCTGAACTAATGGAAAGGTTGGGTCTTGCGATCCAGAAAGATACCTCCACAATTCTCAGAATGGCAGATGATAGTTTGAGACAGCCAGAAGGCTGCATTACTAAGGTCCATGTCACTGTTGCAAATGTAGAATGCCTGTTGGACTTTAGGGTGATTCGTTTTGCAGGCCGTCCAAGTTACCAAGTATTACTCGGACGACCTTGGATCTTGCAAGCGGATTGCCAAGTAGATATACCTGCCGGTCGACTGATATTCGGCAGAGGTGCCCAGCGTGTGGTGGTTGATGCTTATCCTGAGTCCCCGTAGAGTGAGAGAGCTCCTCTATCTTCTACAGAATTGGAGACATTAGAAGATTTATCTGCCAGTGAGACATCATCGAGTGATGAGTCCAAAGAGGGATCCACCACGGAGGACATCTATCAGATCACTTTGAATGAGCCGATAGAGGGCCAAGATCGTATAAGAGATGCAGATGTTATCGAGCTAGACGTTGGTATGCCTGATGATTCGCGGCCGATAAAATTAGGTTCTATGCTTAGCTCAGCAGAAAGGGAGGACTATGTGGCCTTGATCCAGGAATTCCGTGATATCTTTGCCTGGAGTTATGATGAGTTGAGAGGCATCCCTCCTAGTCTTGCTGTGCATACAATTCCGTTGAAAGAGGGCAGTCGTCCTGTACGGCAGAAAGTAAGGCGTATGCCTTTCGAACTAAGGGACGGGTTGTTTGAAGAGTTACAGAAGCTTTGAAAAGCGGGTTTGATTTTTCCTGTGCAACACACAGAATGGTGTTCGCCAGTTGTGATTAGAAAGAAGAAGAATAATCAAATCTGTTTATGTGTAGATTTTAGGGAGCTGAATAAGCAGACAGTTAAGGACTACTACCCGTTGCCATTTATTGACCTGATTTTGGATCAATTAGCGGGTAGGGAGATATATTCGTTTATGGATTGCTTTGCAGGATACAACCAAATGGCAATTGCAGAAGAGGATAAGTTGAAAACAACTTTTATCACTGTATTTGGTACTTTTGCGTACCATGTGATGGCCTTTGGTTTATGCAATGCGCCTAGTTCGTGGCAACGAACAGCAGATAAGACATTCGGTGACATATCCCCTGAAGAGTTGAAGGTGTTTATTGATGACTTAGGGGCTGCCACCGTGAGAGAAAGGCAGTTGATCATTCTAAGAAAATGCTTTGAGCACTGTAGACAATTTTGCATCGCCTTAAACCCACGAAAGTGTGTTTTTGGAGTACCTTATGGACTATTGCTGGGTCATGTGGTGAGTTCGGTAGGAATTGCGACAGACCCCGAGAAGGTTAAAGTTATAGTTGCCATGGGTCCACCACGCACTCCGAAAGAGGTTCATAGCTTTCTGTCTTCAGTTGGTTACTATCGTAGATTCATCAACGCCTTAGCAGAAAGAACGTTGCCGCTTACAAATTTATTGTCCTTTAGCTGTTCGTTTGTATGGGGTGACCCTTGTAAGGTAGCATTCGAGGATGTCAAACAAGAGCTAGCAAGAGCACCCGTTTTAAAAGCACCTAAAAGAGGTGAGGTGTTTTATATATTTTCAATAGCCACGATGTATAGTATCAGCTGCTGTTTAGCCCAAATTTGGGAAGAGAAGTGGTACCACCCGATTGCTTTTGCTAGTCGGAAGCTAGGGGTATCCGAAATCAATTATACTTACATGGAGAAATTGTGTCTAGCGATGGTCTTTGGGACCAAGAAATTCAGGCATTATATTCTCTATGAGAAAGTCGTGCTTTATACGAAGGCGGAGGGGCTTTGATTATTGATGAATAAGCTACAACCGCCCGATCGTCTAGCAAAGTGGTTGATCACCTTGCAGGAATTTGATTACGAAATCAGGAGTAAGCCACCAAGGTTGCAAGGCATCGTGGAATGTCTTGTGGACTTTGGGGAGCCGAAAGAATCTGTGGCTGAAGGTAGTGACATGGAGTTGTTGTTTAAAATAGATACGGCATCTATTCCCTCCTGGTATGCTGCAATAACGCATTATTTATCAACGGGAGAGGCGGGATTTGAACTATCTAAAGCTGAGAGAAGGAAAATTAAGCAGCAAGCGTTAAAGTTTGCTTTGATCGCAGGTACATTATATCGGCAAGGGATTGACGACATCTATCGCCGATGTGTGATGCCTGACGAGGTGCCATTCATTTTGGAAGAGTGCCATGATTCTACTTGCGGTGGCCATTTTGTTGGACGGCTTACAGCACAAAAGGCTTTAAGAGCAGGTTATTGGTGGCCTGCCATCTTCCAGGATGCGTTTGCGTATGTTAAGAGATGCGATATTTGTCAACGACATGATAGTCGAGAGAATAGGAAATGACCACTCACCCCTATTATGGCGATACTTCCATTTGAGAAGTGGAGAATAGACTTTGTGGGTCCTATTACTCCGTCATCGACTACGCAAAAGAGGTACATCATTGTAGCAACCGACTACTTCACGAAGTGGTCAGAAGCACGTGCAACAAGGAAAGATGATGCTAAAGAAACTGCTAGTTTCCTTTTAGAGCAGATAATATGCCGGTTTGGTCCGCCGAAAGAATTAGTGTCGGACCGCGGAACCCATTTCCTGAATAAGGTAATTAAAGGTTTGACAGAGATGTGGCAAATCAAGCATAACAAGACAACCCCATATAATCCGCAAGCTAATGGGCAAGTTGAAAGCACCAACAAGCAGCTTGTGGGCATCCTGTCCAAAATTGTGTCGGAAAAGAAACGGGATTGGGATAAAAAGTTATACGTGGCAGTGTGGGCTTATAATACGACCTTCAAACAAGCCACTGGCCATACCCCGTTCAAGTTAGCATATGGGGAGGAGTGTGTCTTGCCTTCAGAAGTTGAGCTGCCAACTATTCGGTTTGCCATCAATCATTCTTTGAGTGATGAAGACGCACTTTTTGAGCGTTTGACGACATTGGCACATTTAGATGAGCTTAAGATGTAGAGCTTATTGCACCAAGAAGTGGCGAAGTGCCGAATGAAGTAGCTACACGACCTCAAAGCCAAGAAATACACCTTCAAGAAAGGACATCTTGTTCTATATTATGACGCACGACGAGAATTATTTCCAGGCAAGCTAGAGCCCAAATGGGATGGGCCCTATAGGATCGTTAGAATAGGAAAGAATAAATCCACAGTTTTGTTAGCTGACCTTGAGGGGATAGAATTTAAAAATAAGGTTAATCTTAATAAGATTAAACCTTATTACTTCTGATTGCACTAATACTATGACTGCCTTGCAGGTCTAGGAGAGATCGATCAAACATCTGCAAGGAAATCGTGATAGAGGTTGATGGGTCGTCTGATCCCTTATTTAGAGCACCCATATTTAGAACAGAGGTATCATAAGGGAAAGCTCATTTGGTGGAGCAAAGGATACAAGGTGATTGAGCAAGAAGGCAGGACATTTATTTGGGAGATCAAGGTCTTCTACCATCACTGCCTACAAATTTTGACGAGCATCCCTGTTGAATTCAATGATGATGGAGGGATGGAGCCTACAGTCCACCCATTGAATATGCTGAATTTCGATTACCATAATTAGGAGTAGAGTTCCGGATGGCGGGATATGTAAACCCTTTATGGACGTACACCTTGTACTTTGATGGGGCGTCCAGGGGTCCATGCAAAAAAGGAAGTGTAGGAGTTGTCATCCAAGACCCCCGACGACGCATTGTCATGAAGTTAGCTGCTTATCTCGGGGTGAATTTTACCAATAATATGGCAGAATACAAAGCCCTGATTATGGGTTTGAATATTGCAAAGAAGGGTGGTATCTGCCAGTTGTTGGTGAAAGGGGACTCTCAGTTGGTTTTAAATCAACTCAATGGGACATACATGGTACGGAATCCCATCCTTTGTATGTACCATCATACTGCCATAGCCCTGCTAGACGAATTCGATAGAGTGTCTTTTCAGCTGATTCCACGAAATTGGAATCAGTTTGTCGATTCTTTGGCTAATTTTGCGTATGAAGAAGACCTCTTCTTTAATTGTGGCCCTTGTCCCGATATATCTATTGATGCTGAGACAGGACCTGGTCGTTTGTGGGGTATGCTTTCTGAACATGCCCTCTTTGGCAGACGATGGTTGATCTGGGTGATGTAGAGGGTAAGCGAGACTCATCTGCCTTTATTATCTTGGACCCACAGACTGATTCGACGACATGTGATGCGAACACCTCTTGCAATATACGCAGGAGGGATAGGTCATAATCTAATGCACCTAGTCTAGGGGCTACGAGCCTTTGTTCCCCTGGGAATGGTATGCTTTGATGTCTATCATAGTTGTTTCCAGGAGGATATTATGTAGTATTGTTTCATTTCATTAGGCCAAGAGGGCCAATTCAGTTTTGTAGTGAAGTGTTTCATTTCATTAGGCCAAGAGGGCCATTCCCCTGTCTAGTGTGGGTGCGTTTAATCGGGTTTTTTGTTTTAAGTGTTGTGCCGGACAGGTCTCGCGGTTCGTGGAATTTTGTGGAGCCTGGAGGAGCCTTTGCTGCGATGGAAGCTTCTTGTGGCCAATCCAGGTGTGACCTCTCCTTTACGAGTACCTTTCTTTCCTGTTATATGTGTATTTGTACTTGTCGAGGGGACACATTCTTGTTGGGGACCGGCCACCAAGGCATGAAGTCTCAGGTTTAGGTTGAGTATGTTTGAGGGAGGTCGGAGTAGTCATTGCCTCCTGTGAAGACATTGTCAGACACCGAAAGACCTGTTTTAGAAGGAAGTCCTAGTGGCCATGTTCTGCTAGCCTGCTAGGTAGCCGTTCTAGGAGTTCTTGTTAGTAGTGAGGCAGTTAGAGAAGCCTGCCAGAAGCTAATAATGATGATGCCAAGAAACCCTAGACATCCTAAAACATGAATATAAATACGAAGGTGTGTAAAAAGGGGTTCTAACCCCTATCAAAGAAAAGAAAATGAATGAAAATATATAAGCAGTTGATCATTGCCTTGCGAAGGCCTGGTAGGTTCCTGGGGACGAGTCAGACCTGGGGCTGATACCTTGTCTTCCTAGGGGTGGCTTCTTGTTGAAGAAAAAATGATGACAAAACAAGGAAGGTTGGAGCGAAAATAAAAGTGAGCATTAGAAAAGGATTCAGTGTCGCCTTGCGAGGGCTTGGTAGGTTCTTGGGGTGCCGAGACAGGTCCTGAGGACGATGCCCTGTTCTCCTTGGGTCACTACGCTAAGCTCCCTCCTTTTTACATGCCCAAGTATGTTCATCCAATAACAACCCTACAAGAAGAAATGTACTGAAAGCAAATACTCTTTGATCAGGCTATAGGAGACCTCGCCTTGTAGGAGCTCCTAGTTGTGTTGTCTTTTAGTTGGTACGTAGTGCAGACTACCACTTAGGGCAACCTCTTTGATAGGTTTTTTAGTTTGGCTGTGTTGGAGCAGCTGGTCAGTGACTCACTTCGGATCTTTTATTAGATGATGCTAGGCCTACTCCTTATGGATGTCATGCCTTGATTCTGTCCAGGGGTAGGGGGAGCATTGTGCTGAGTTTTATTTTATAATTGTTTTGTATCAGTTTGATGCTTCTTTGGTTGTTTATGTGCAGATATGTTCGTGGATTCGACGGGCTGAGTCGCCCTATCCCGTGCTCACCAATGAGAGCGGAATTTAGGTGACGAGAAGTGCTTAAAAATAGCTAAAAATTATGAATATCAAGGGAAAAATATTCACCGTCAAAGGCAGCGGCTCGATCTAGGACGATTTTAAGCATAAGCACGACGGGCGCCCAAGTGACACCTCCGGATTTTTGGTAATTTTTTTGTCAGTCAAGATAGGATGTGGGAGCTGCAGGCTTGTCCGGGATGCTGAGGCGGACGCCCAGAAATTTACAGCACGTCAATCGGAGCTCGTATGCGGAAATTGGCCCGAAACCGGCCGGGGTGCCCAAAAAGGGGGCCAAATTTGAAATTTCAAAGGGTGTGATTAGTGGGGGGTGCCCTTTGGCTTCTCAACCCCCCCAATTTTTTTCGTGAAGGGGAAGGAAGTGGCGTGCAGGCAGCCGCCGAAAAAAAAGCCCCCCCCCCCCCAAATCGTGATGAGAGCTTGCAAGTAAGCTATGGAACCAACTACAGCAGGGAACTACATCCTTTCTACGCTCCGTATCGCTCCTCTCCACGCATTCAATGGCAGCTGTAGAGGGAGAGAGAAAATCAGTCTTTCTCTCTCCTCCCTCTCTCTCTTCTAAAGGCAAGTTCATGTGGGGAGAAGAAGGAAGAAGAAAGAATGATGGAGGCTTTTCCGGCATGGATCGGATTGCTCCACGGGTTGGAAATGGTGATTGGTGATTGTGCTGGACATGAAGTGCTGCTGATTTCTAGATTTGCAGCCATGGACATGAAACCCGAAACACGCAAATAAGCGGTAATTTAAAATTTTCAAAGGAAATTTGAGATTCTATAGCTTTTGATTGATGAAATGTTGTTCATGTGGGCTAAAAATTGTTTATGTTGCTGTTTTTCATGAGTTCTTGCTAGTCATAATCAGAAAATCAGAAAAATATGCATCTTGTGGTTCAAAATAATACATTAAAACACGTAAAACATAAAAAATCAAGGAAAAATGATGGGTTTTTGGCATAAAAGTGGGAAAGTAAATAGGAACACCAACTAAACTTTCATTTTTCTGTAAGAATGAACTAAGGGCCACATCCCATAACCTGTTTTGAATTTTTAGTAATTAAATAATGCAAAAAATAAGAGAAAATACAAGAAAAGGGTGGAAAAACCTTTAAAAATAGGGGAAAAATACATTTTGGGTACCGAAAAATAAGGATAAATAAGAGCAATGTTTGTGAATGTTTGTGGGGATTGAAGCATGAGGATTTGCCTCAGTTCAACCCCACCTTCTTGTTCTAGTGTGTCTTTTTCCGCTTTCTACACATAAAATGATGTCAAAATACCCTATAAATCTATCCAACGATGCAATACTTAAACGGGGAAGGGTAGAGGAGTTGAAATATGTCTAAATGCCATGTGAGATGATGGGAAAGTGGCTGATTTCTATGCATAGCATTTAGGACGGATGATAATTAAAATTAAGAGCTTAGTAGCACGAGGATCACCTCGGTGCTAGGCCCATGCAGCGAAGCACGAACGGTAGTTGGAAACCATTAAAAGAATGTTTTTGCACTTGTGCACGATACTGTTTTGCTAAATGTTTGAGCACTAGGCATCCACCAAATGCATGGAGCATGAAAAAGAATTTAAAAGTATCAGTGATCAGCTCCTGGACATGCATTGCAATTGGTTTATTAGGACATGACCTATGTTGAGAGGCAGTGAGGTACCCATGCTGTAGGCTAGTCGTGGGGGTCAAGGAAAAAGTACGTGAGGAAGAAATGGTACATTCCTGGACACGTTTATTTGGTACCTTGAGTGACTTTTGTGCAATGTGTTTATTTGTTGAGCGACGCACTGAGGGGCCAATCCCCAAGGTGTAGGAGAGTCGCAGAGGGTTGACGGCATTCAGCCGTAGGAGGAACCCCATGTGTATGTGATTCGAGCCTTTTGGCTATGTGAAAGGGACTCCCTTTGAGGAGTAATATTGGGTTAGGATCAGTTGGACTACAACGTATTACAAACGCAATGTTTAGGAAGGCAGAGATTTCGATAGACGCTCCTGGCTGCGAGGCCGGGGGGTTGTCTTGTGCGTAGTGACGAGGCCCGGCTAGTGCATGAGCCAGTGCCGGCCCATTTTTAGGTCCATCAGACGTAGTATGCGTCATCGATCGATTCGATATCCCAAAGGCATGGAGGAGATGCCACCGTTTATGTCAACGCGATGGTTGCATGGAGCCTTGATCGTAGCATCTCGTGAAGGGACAGAGGTCTCAATGGAGGAGTCGGAATTCTCGAGGGGATATAGTCCAAAGGTAATGAGGGGTTTCGAATCTGTCGTATCTAAATTTTATATGCGACATCTAATCTGAGTGTTTCAATGTACAATACAAAATATATAGTGCAGTATGGTCGCGCGGACGGCATTTTCACGTGGAGCGTATTGACAAAATGCGCTCCACAATGGACTGTGGTGTCAAGGCAAGGTTCAAGCAAGAGAGCCGGCGAAGAGCAATGGATCCAAACACGGTTGTGGATGAGATGGAATATTTTGGAAACTTGCAAAGTATTATTACGGTGGATTACGGTAGCTTCTCCATGATACTATTCGATGTGCAATGGTTCAAAATGGTACTTGGAGGAGCTGGAGCAATAGTTCGACGAGGTCCATCTGGATTTCTCAATATAGATTCTGAAAAAAAATGGACGGATTTGCATGACACCTTTGTGTTGTCGGCCCATTGTAAACAGGTGCATGGAGTCATTTGCTTGCTAATTGTATTACGACATGGTTTATGTCACAATGGTTTGAACTCTCTTGTACATGTTTGTGAACAGGTAATCTTCTATCCAAACCCCCGACAACCTCGATGGTGGTATGTTATACATTCAACTCCTCGAAGTGCAAGAGTATATGATCAAAGCGATGTTCCGAGCATAGATGAAGATAATATGCAAATAGAGGTGTCGATATTGCAAGGGGTGGAGGCCGTCGAAAGCTTGGAGCCAACATCGGCTAATAATGATGGAAATACAGGAGTCCAAGAATTTTTTGAGAATGAGGCGGACTCATTCTTTTGTGGTGACATGTCTATCGACCTTCCATTGTATGCAGAGTTGTGTCAGGAGATTAACATGGGACCATAGGATACTTCATACTTGGAGCATCCACTTACTCAATTCATTGACCAATCTCTTATAAAGGTACATAAGATATGCATTTTAAGTGAGATTTTTTTAAAGTGATTTATATTATTGTGCTTTGTATGATTTAAATTGATTATTCTAACATCATTTTTTATCTGTACAAGTGACATTTTCAGGATGAGTCGAGGGATGAGCGATGAGGAGTTACAGGACATCTTCGCACGCATGTCTCTAGACCAGCTCGCAGGATTCAAAGAGATGGCAGACCAGGAGTTGTCTCGTTCTTTGTCAGGGTGCTCTGCTAGATTTGCTTCAACGCGATCGGATGCTTCGGCTTCGAGCAGACGATCTCGACGCTCATGACTTGGTGATAGACCTAAAAATGGGCCGGCACTGGCTCATGCACTAGCCGGGCCTCCTCACTACGCACAAGACAACCCCTCGGCCTCGCGACCAGGAGCGTCTATCAAAATCTCTGCCTTCCTAAACATTGCGTTTGTAATACGTTGTAGTCCAACTGATCCTAACCCAATATTACTCCTCAGAGGGAGTCCCTTTCACATAGCCAAAAGGCTCGAATCACATACACATGGGGTTCCTCCTACGGCTGAATGCCGTCAACCCTCTGCGACTCTCCTACACCTTGGGGATTGGCCCCTCGATGCGTCGCTCAACATCTAAACATTTCGCACAAAAGTCGCTCAAGGTACCAAATAAGCGTGTCCAGGAGTGTACCATTTCTTCCTCACGTACTTTCCCCTTTAGGATCCGCGTCTACCTACAGCATGGGTACCTCACTGCCTCTCATCGTAGGTCATGTTCTAATAAACCAATTGCAATGCATGTCCAGGAGCTGGTCACTGATATTTTCTAAATTCTTTTCATGCTCTATGCATTTGGTGGATGCCTAGTGCTCAAACATTTAGCAAACAGTATCGTGCACAAGTGCAAAACCATTCTTTTAATGGTTTCCAACTACTGTTCGTGCTTCGTTGCATGGGCCTAGCACCGAGGTGATCCTCGTGCTACTAAGCTCTTAATTTTAATTATCATCCGTCCTAAATGCTATGCATAGAAATCAGCAACTTTCCCATCATCTCACACGGCATTTAGACATATTTCAACTCCTCTACCCTTCCCCGTTTAAATATTGCATCGTTGGATAGGTTTATAGGGTATTTTGACATCATTTTATGTGAAAAAAACGGAAAAAGACACACTAGAACAAGATGGTGGGGTTGAACTGAGGCAAATCCTCATCCTTCAGTCCCCACAAACATTCACAAACATTTCTCTTATTTATCCTTATTTTTTGAAACCCAAAATATATTTTTTCCCTATTTTTTAAGGTTTTTCCACCCTTTTCTTGTATTTTTCCTTATTTTTTGCATTATTTAACTACTAAAAATTCAAAACAGGTTATGGGCTGTGGCCCTTAGTTCATTCTTGCAGAAAAATGAAATTTTGGTTGATGTTCCTATTCACTTTTTCATTTTTATGCCAAAAACCATCATTTTCCCTTGATTTTTCATATTTTACGTGTTTTAGCATGTTATTTTGAACCACAAGATGCATATTTTTCTGATTTTCTGATTATGACCAGCAAGAACTCATGGAAAATAGCAACATAAACAATTTTTAGCCCACATGAACAACATTTCATCAATCAAAAGCCATAAAATCTCAAATTTCCTTTGAAAATTTTGAATTACCGCTTATTTGCGTGTTTCGGGTTTCATGTCCATGGCTGCAAATCTGAAAATCAGCAGCACTTCATGTCCAGCACAATCACCAATCACCATTTCCAGCCCGTGGAGCAATCCGATCCATGCCGGACAAGCCTCCATCATTCTTTCTTCTTGCTTCTTCTTCCCACATGAACTTGCCTTTAGAAGAGATAGAGGGAGGAGAGAGAAAGACTGAAATCAGAAATCCTCAAAGAGAGCATCATTTGATGGGTGAAGGGCGGCGAAATGATTGGCATCCAGGAGGGAATGAGGGGCAATGATGATTGGCAGGGGTTGTTTGCAGACTGCGTGCTTGATCATCAAGCATGATGGCGCATTTTTCGGACGTGATGGCGCCTTCATCCTCCTCTTTCTCTCACCATGATTTTGCATGTTTCATTTCATGTGACTTTTAATCTTGGGCTCCCAAAGGTCACTTGCCCACTTTGGCCAAATTTTGTCCACCCCTTCTCATCTTGACCGGTTTCTTGGCCATTTCCCCGTCCGGACTCGGAATCGAGCTCTGAAAAATCCTGGGCGTCCGGCTTAGCATCTCGCATTGGCTAGTAGCTCTTGCTAACCCACACGACTGTCTGAAAAATTATGAAAAATCAACAAGTGTCGCTCGGGCACCTTTAAAGCACTTTGACGCTGAAAATCGTCCTAGATCGAGCCGCCGCCTTTGACAGTGAATATTTTTCCCTTAATATTCATAAATTTTTGCTATTTTTAAGCACTTTCCGTCACCTAAATTCCGCTCTCATTGGCGAGCACAGGATAGGGCGACTCAGCTCGTCGAATCCACAAACATATTTGCACATAAACAACCAAAGAAGCATTAAACAGATACAAAACAAATATATAATAAAACTCAGCACAATGCTCCCCCTACCCCTGGACAGAACCAAGGCATGACATCCACAAGGAGAAGGCCTAGCATCATCTAATAGAAGATCCGAAGTGAGTCACTAACCAGCTGCGCCAACACAGCCAAACTAAAAAAACCTATCAAAGAGGTTGCCCTAAGTGGTAGTCTGCACTACTTACCAACTAAAGACAACACAACTAGGAGCTCCTACAAGGCGAGGACTCCTATAGCCTGATCAAAGAGTATTTTCTTTCAGTACATGTCTTCTTTTAGGGTTTGTATTGGATGAACAGACTTGGGCATGTAAAAAGGAGGAAGCTGAGCATAGTGACCCAAGGAGAATAGTGTTGATATATCGAGCTCCACTCGTGATACGCCAGATATCGAGCTCCACTCGTGATATGCCAGGGTGATCGTTGTGTATTTATGTCACCGACTTGTCAGTTGCAGAGGTTGGTACACCGCCCATGAATAATAGCTACATGATAGCTATCCTTATCTACTCTAGTTCGTGGCTCAGTTAGTATGCCACCTTAGTTAGTTGAGTTTGGTTTGAGACCCATATATAGGGTTCTTCTATTTCTTTGTATGAGAGTTCTTTTGGCTTACACAACTAAGAAGAGGAAAACTATTTTCAGCCTCCACCCTTGTGTGTATTCCCCCATTGTGCAAGCAAGAAAGCTACAAGTGAGACTCCTTCCTTCTCTCCCACAATCTTGACATGGTATCAGAGCCTTGTTCGTGGTAAGGAGCTCAAGAAAGCAAGCCAAGCTCGCGGTGGTCTGGTAAGAGGAGTAGTGTTGCTTTCATTTTCTGTTTTGGGAGCAGACCTCTACAGGTAGCACAGCCGAAAATTGCAGGAGTGCATTGTCTCAGGTTGAGACGCCCTTCGCGGTGAAGCAAGTGGGCAGTATATGGTGCAGGATAGGGCTTTAGCCCTTGGCAACCCTGTTTTTTTTATTTGAGGCCATTTCGGGGCCTGTTTTGGAGGCGGATGTTTTCTGCACGCACTCAGGAAAAGGCCCTGTTTTATGCTGTGCGACCACTGTTCTACAAGTCGGTGAAAAGTTATTGTAGAAATTGCATCGTATGCTTGTGCGCAGAGACATTGGGAGTTTCAGAATCATCCTTGGTTCCTGTATATGCAAAATCGTCACTAGGAAGTGACTGTGTGGTCAAATACCACTTTCGCCAGTTTTGCAGATTTGCCCTTGTGAGGGTGAAGCTGAGTTTTTGCAGTGACAGAATTTTTCGCAGTGTTCTGTAATGGCGTCTAATTCTCTTTCACAGATTGTAACTGAAAAGCTTGACAAGAACAACTTCCAGGCATGGAAGTTTAGAATGACGAATTTCCTTATGGGAAAAGGATATTGGGAATTTGTTGCAGGAAATGAAGAAGAACCAGTTCTTCCTGATGTTCCCAATCAACAGCAAATGCATGCATTCAAAGCATGGCATGAGAGAGCAAGAAAAGTTATGTACTGGCTGTCTATCAGTATTTCAGACTCTATGATTGTGCATATTCAGGATGAAAGTACGCCAAAGGAGGCATGGGATACTCTGTCAAAGATGTATAGCACAAATACGTAAGCCAGGAAAATGCAGCTCAAGCAAGAGTTGCACAATGTGCAAAGAGAAAATATGAGCATCAATGACTACCACATGAAGGTGAAGAAGATTGCAGATGCACTTGCTTCCATTGGGTCGCCAGTGGAAGATGATGATTTAGTTTCTGTGGCCTTGAATGGTCTAGGAAAGGATTATGCGCAGTTTCGGACATCCGTTTCCGTCCGTGAAAGATTTCCTGATTTTGAGGAGTTGATTGCTCTTCTAATTTCTGAGGAGCAGAGAAATGGTGGTGCATCTTCTTCAGGAGGAACTTCAAAAGAAGTTGTCTTCTACTCAAATGCTGGAAGAGGTAGAGGCAGAGGTAGAGGAGGCCGATTTGGAGGCCGTGGTAGAAATCAGAATATGCAGCAAACTCAAGAAAACCAGTCCTATGGAGGAGGACGTGGTAACTCTAGAGGCAGGGGGAGCCAAAGAGGTCGTGGTGGATGGCAAAGAGGCCAAAATACAAACAGTAATGTTGAATGCTACTATTGTGGTAAAATGGGTCATATGGCTAAAGACTGCTATAAAAAGCAGAATGACATCATGAATGGAAAACTGCAACAAGGAAATTATGCATCTTCTAGTAGACAGGGTGATGACAGAAATGAGCATTTGTTTATGGTGTAGCACATGAACAATTCTGTGACAAGTGCAGAAGAAAGCAACAATGTGTGGTATGTTGACTCAGGTGCATCAAACCACATGACAGGTCATGCAGAATGGATGGAGGATGCAAGGAAAATGGAAAAACCAGGATTTGTGGAGACTGGTGATGATACTGCACATCCGATTGTGCAGATTGGAAAAATTCCTTTGTCTATGCAGGATGGGAAAAAGAAATACCTGTCCGATGTATTTCATGTCCCGAATATCACCAAGAATCTGGTTTCTATTGGTCAAATGGTTGAACAGGGCTTGCAGGTCAGATTTAATCCTCATGGATGCTTTGTTGAGGATATGAAAAATAAAGGTCGCTTGATAGCAAAAGGAAAGAAGAAGGGCAGAATGTTTACGTTGGATGCAGACATGTCTGAATTGAGTGCAGCAATGTTTGCACATGGGACCGGTGTAGTTGCAGATATTGATATCTAGCATAAACGCATTGGTCATGTTAATGTACACCGACTTAAATCAATGCAAGCCCAAAATATTGTTACACGATTGCCTAGATTCAAGGTTGTAGAAATGCATAAGGTATGTGAATCCTGTCAGTTTGGAAAACAGGCAAGGAAACCATTTCCTAGACATGTTCAAGAGAGTAAGAAGCCATTGGAATTAATCCACTCTGATATGTGGACTACTAAAGCTGCATCTCTTGGAGGCTGTCATTATTTTGTTACTTTTATTGATGACTATAGCAGAAAAATTTGGGTGTATTTTATGAAAAAGAAAAGTGAAGTTTTTGGGCATTTCAAAACTCTTAAAGCTATGGTTGAAAAAGAAACAGGCCTGCAAATAAAATGCCTAAGGTCAGATGGAGGGGGAGAGTACCTCTCAAATGAGTTTGCAAGGTTCTTGCAGGAGCATGGCATAAAGCAGCAATATTCATGCAGTCATACCCCACAGCAAAATGGAATTGCAGAAAGAAAAAACAGACATATTGGAGAGGTGTCTCGTGCCATGCTCAATGAAAAAGACCTGCCAGATTTTTATTGGGCTGAAGCAGTTGCTACAGTAGTCTACATAATGAACAGGACTCCCACTACAGCAATACATGGAATGACTCCAGAGGAGAGGTATACTGGTAGGAAACCAGATATTTCTCATTTGAAAATTTTTGGTTGCATTGCCTATGTACATGTGCTAGATGAGTTGAGATCCAAGTTGGATCCAAAAGCTGAGAAGTGCATCTTTATTGGTTACTCTCTGCAGCAAAAAGGGTATAGATGCTATAACCCTTCTACTCGTAAGTTTACAGTGAGCAGAGATGTTGTTTTTAATGAGATGAGTAGCTAGTATAAACCAGTAAATGTGATTGATGATGTAGATGCACAAAATGGTAATGCTGCACAGAATTCACAGCAGCAGTCACAAAATATTAGTGGACCTGGAGCGTCCTCTAGCAGTGGTTCACATTCTTCGCCATGGACAGGCAGATTGAGATCAAGAGAATCTTCTCAAAGTAATGCAGATAGTGGTATGCAGGTATCATGAAAAGAAAAAGAGAAGGTTGATCAGCCCATGTTTGATGTGAATGCAGGTCACTCTTATGTGGATGGTGAATCCAGTGGCTCAAAACACAGCATTGATGATGAGTTGGGTATTCCTTCTATTGTTACACCTGGAGTAAGGAAGACTAGGGATGTTTTGAGAGCACCTGGGAGTGAACCCACTTTGCGCAGGTCTACCAGAGTTAGGTATCCTGTGGATAGGCTGAAATATGATGGATTTACAGCCATTCACTATGCATATATGGTCAAGGTGATACAGGAACCAGAACCCACTTCTTTTGAGCAAGCCATGGAAAAAGAAAAATGGGAGAAAGCCATGGATGAAGAAATGGATGCCTTGGAAGCAAATGCTACATGGGAATTGGTACCTTTGCCTAAAGGTAAAAATGCAATTGGCTGTAAGTGGGTTTATAAGGTGAAGCACAATGCAAATGGTTATGTGAACAGATACAAGGCAAGATTAGTAGTCAAGGGGTATGCATAAACATATGGCATTGACTATGAAGAAACATTAAGTCCGGTTGCAAGGATGGCAACCGTAAGAGCAGTCATTACTATGGCTGCATCAAAGGGATGGTCTTTACATCAGATGGATGTAAAGAATGCCTTCTTGCATGGTGATTTGCAAGAAGAGGTCTATATGGAGCAGCCACCAGGTTATGTGCATGCTGTTCATCCTGAGTTTGTTTGCAGGTTGAAGAAAGCTTTGTATGGCTTGAAGCAAGCACCTAGAGCATGGTCTGACAAGATAGGACAGTATCTTGTCACTATTGGCTTTCAGATTTCCAAGGCAGATTTCTCACTTTATGTGAGAAAAACAGAGAAAGGTATTATGCTACTTGTCATTTATGTTGATGATTTGATTATGACAGGTGACAGTGATGAAGATATCCTTCATGTGAAAATGCTATTGAAGCAGAAGTTTGAGATGAAGGATTTGGGAGAGCTGCGTTATTTCTTGGGCATTGAGGTGATTAGATCACCAAGTGGGATACAGCTCTTGCAGAGGCAGTATGGATTGGACATGCTGTCCAAATATGGGATGACAGGCTGTAAGCCTATTTCAGTTCCTTTGGAGCAGAATGTGAAGCTGAGCGCAGATGCAGGTGAGCTTCTGGAAGACCCTACTATGTACAGACGCATAGTAGGAAGCTTGATTTATATGACTATTACTAGGCCAGATTTGAGCTATGCTATTGGATTGGTAAGTCAGTTTATGCAGGCTCCAAGGAAATCACATTTGGAGGCAGCTAGACGCATACTCAGGTATGTGAAGTCCACATTGCAGTATGGACCATTTTATGAGACTGGGGTTCAGATACAGTTGCATGGATACACTGATGCTGATTGGGCTAGTAGTATTTCTGATAGACGATCTACTAGTGGATATGTGTTCTCTTTTGGGAGTGCTGCGGTCACTTGGAGCAGCAAGAAACAGCCTACAGTTGCCTTGTCGAGCACAGAGGTGAGTACAGGGGTGCAGCAATGGCTGCATGTGAGGTAGCTTGGTTGCATAAGCTACTTTATGATATGCATCAGTCTACAGATGGGCCAGTTGTCATTTATTGTGACAACATGAGTAGTATACACTTGGCAAATAACCCAGTCTATCATGCTAGAACAAAGCACATTGAGGTGCATTATCACTATGTGCGGGAGAGGGTTTTACTAGGTCTTATTGATCTAGTTTATGTCAGCACAGAGGATCAGGTAGCTGACATATTTACGAAGGCATTGGGCGCAGAGAAGCTGCGCAAGTTTAGAGACCTGCTTGGTGTGCAAGAATTGGGATTGAGCTCGAGGGGGAGTGTTGAGATATCGAGCTCCACTCGTGATACGCCAGATATCGAGCTCCACTCATGATACGCCAGGGTGACCATTGTGTATTTATGTCACCGACTTGTCAGTTGCAGACGCGGTTGGTACACCGCCCATGAATAATAACTACATGATAGCTATCCTTATCTACTCTAGTTCGTGGCTCAGTTAGTATGCCACCTTAGTTAGTTGAGTTTGGTTTGAGACCCATATATAGGGTTCTTCTATTTCTTTGTATGAGAGTTCTTTTGGCTTACACAACTAAGAAGAGGAAAACTGTTTTTAGCCTCCACCCTTGTGTGTATTCCCCCATTATGCAAGCAAGAAAGCTACAAGTGAGACTCCTTCCTTCTCTCCCACAATCTTGACAAACAGGGCATCGGCCTCAGGACCTGTCTGGGCACCCAAGAACCTACCAAGCCCTCGCAAGGCGACACGTAATCCTTTTCTAACGCTCACTTTTATTTTCGCTCCAGCCTTCCTTGTTTTGGTATTATATTTGGCAAGAAGCCACCCCTAGGAAGACAAGGTATCGGCCCCGGGTCTGATTCGTCCCCAAGAACCTACCAGGCCTTCGCAAGGCAATGATCAACTGCTTATATATTTTCATTTCTTTTCTTTGAGAGGGGTTAGAACCCCTTTTTACACACCTTCGTATTTATATTCATCTTTTAGGATGTACAGAGTTTCTGGGCATCATCATTATTATCTTCTGGCAGGCTTCTCTAACAGCCTCACTACTAACAAGAACTCCTAGAACGGCTGCCTAGCAGGCTAGTAGGACAGGGCCACTAGAACTTCCTTCCAAAACAGGTCTTTCAATGTCTAACAATGTCTTTGCAGGAGGCAATGACTACTCCAACCTCCCTCAAACATACTCAACCTCAACCTGGGACTTCATGCCTTGGTTGCCGGTCCCCAACAAAAATGTATCCCCTCGACAAGTACAAATACACATATAACAGGAAAGAAAGGTACTCGTAAAGGAGAGGTATCACCTCGATTGGCCACAAGAAGCTTCCATCGATGCCACGACAAAGGCTCCCTCCAAGCTTGCCTTCAAACCTGTCTAGCACAGCACTTAAAACAAAAACCCAATTAAACACACCTGCACTAGACAGGCAAATGGCCCTCTTGGCCTAATAAAACCAAACATGACTTTGCTACAAAACTGAATCGGCCCTCTTGGCCTAATGAAATCAAACAATACTATGCATAACATCCTCCTAGAAACAACCATGATAGACATCAAAGCATACCATTCCCAGGGGAACAGGGCTTGTAGCCCTAAACTAGGTGCATTAAATTATGACCTATCCCTCCTGCGTATATTGCAAGAGGTGTTCGCATCACATGTCGTCTAATCAGTCTATGGGTCCAAGATAATAAAGGCAGATGAGTCTCGCTTACCCTCTGCATCACCCAGATCAACCATCGTCTGCCAAAGAGGGCATGTTCAGAAAGCATACCCCACAAACGACCGGGTCCTGTCTCACCATCAATAGATATATCGAGACAAGGGCCACAATTAAAGAAGAGGTCTTCTTCATATGCAAAATTAGCCAAAGAATCCGCAAACTGATTCCAATTTCGTGGAATCAGCTGGAAAGACACTCTATCAAATCCGTCTAGCAGGGCTATGGCAATATGATGGTACATGCCAAGGATGGGGTTTCGTACCATGTACGTCCCATTGAGTTGATTTAAAACCAACTGAGAGTCCCCTTTCACCAACAATTGGCGGATACCACCCTTCTTTGCAATATTCAAACCCATAATTAGGGCTTTGTATTCTGCCATATTATTGGTAAAATTCACCCCGAGCTAAGCAGCTAACTTCATGACAATGCGTCGTCGGGGGTCTCGGATGACAACTCCTACACTTCCTTTTTTGCATGCACCCCTAGACGCACCATCAAAGTACAAGGTGTACGTCCATAAAGGGTTTACATATCCCGCCATCCTGAACTCTACTCGTAATTATGGTAATCGAAATTCAGCATATTCAATGGGTGGATTGTAGGCTCCATCGTCATTGAATTCAACAGGGATGCTCGTCAAAATTTGTAGGCAGTGATGGCAGAAGACCTTGATCTCCCAAATAAATGTCCCACCTTCTTGCTCAATCACCTTGTATCCTTTGCTCCACCAAATGAGCTTTCCCTGATGATAGCTCTGTTCCAAATATGGGTGTTCTAAATAAGGGATCAGACGACCCATCAACCTCTATCACGATTTCCTTGCAGATGTTTTATCGATCTCGCCTAGACCTGCAAGGCAGTCATAGCATTAGTGCAATCAGAAATAATAAGGTTTAATCTTATTAAGATTAACCTTATTTTTAAATTCTATCCCCTCAAGGTCAGCTAACAAGACTGTGGATTTATTCTTTCCTATTCTAACGATCCTATAGGGCCCGTCCCATTTGGGCTCTAGCTTGCCTGGAAATAATTCACGTCGTGCGTCATAATACAGAACAAGCTGTCCTCTCTTGAAGGTGTATTTCTTGGCTTTGAGGTTGTGTAGCTGCTTCATTCGGCACTTCGCCACTTCTTGGTGCAATAAGCTCTGCAACTTAAGCTCATCTAAATGTGCCAGTGTCTTCAAGCGCTCAAAAAGTGCGTCTTCATCGCTCAAAGAATGATTGATGGCAAACCGAATAGTCGGCAGCTCAATTTCTAAAGGCAAGACACACTCCTCCCCATATACTAACTTGAACGGGGTATGGCCAGTGGCTCGTTTGAAGGTCGTATTATAGGCCCACACTGCCACGTATAACTTTTTATCCCAATCCCGTTTCTTTTCCGACACAATTTTGGACAGGATGCTCACAAGCTGCTTGTTGGTGCTTTCAACTTGCCCATTGGCTTGCGGATTATATGGGGTTGTCTTGTTATGCTTGATTTGCCACATCTCTGTCAAACCTTTGATCACCCTATTCAGGAAATGGGTTCCGCGGTCCGACACTAATTCTTTCAGCGGACCAAACCGGCATATTATCTGCTCTAAAAGGAAACTAGCAGTTTCTTTAGCATCATCTTTCCTTGTTGCACGTGCTTCTGACCACTTTCTGAAGTAGTCAGTTGCGACAATGATGTACCTCTTTTGCGTAGTCGACGACGGAGTAATAGGACCCACAAAGTCTATTTCCCACTTCTCAAATGGAAGTATCGCCATAATAGGGGTGAGTGGTCGTTTCCTATTCTCTCGACTATCATGTCGTTGGCAAATATCCCATCGCTTAACATACACAAACGCATCCTGGAAGATGGCAGGCCACCAATAACCTGCTCTTAAAGCCTTTTGTGCTGTAAGCCGTCCAGCAAAATGGCCACTGCAAGCAGAATCATGGCATTCTTCCAAAATGAATGGCACCTCGTCAGGCATCACACACCGGCGATAGATGTCATCAACCCCTTGCCAATATAGTGTACCTGCGATCAAAGTAAACTTTAACGCTTGCTGCTTAATTTTCCTTCTCTCAGCTTTAGATAATTCGGATCTCGCCTCTCCTGTTGATAAATAATGCGTTATTGCAGCATACCAGGAGGGAATAGATGCCGTATATATTTTAAATAACAACTCCATGTCACTACCTTCAGCCATAGATTCTTTCGGCTCCCCAAAGTCCACTAGACATTCCACGATGCCTTGCAACCTTGGTGGCTTACTCTTGATTTCATAATCAAATTCCTGCAAAGTGATCAACCACTTTGCTAGACGATCAGGCGGCTGTAGCTTATTCATCAATAGTCAAAGTCCCTCCGCCTTCGTATAAAGCACGACTTTCTCATAGAGAATGTAATGCCTGAATTTCTTGGTCCCAAAGACCATCGCTAGACACAATTTCTCCATGTAAGTATAATTGATTTCGGATACCCCTAGCTTCCGACTAGCAAAAGCAATCGGGTGGTACCACTTCTCTTCCCAAATTTGGGCTAAACAACAGCTGATACTATACATGGTGGCTGCCGAAAATATATAGAACACCTCACCTCTTTTAGGTGCTTTTAAAATGGGCGCGCTTGCTAGCTCCTGTTTCACATCCTCGAATGCTACCTTACAAGGGTCACCCCATACAAACGAACAGCTAAAGGACAATAAATTTGTAAGCGGCAACGTTCTTTCTGCTAAGGCGTTGATGAATCTACGGTAGTAACCAACCGAAGACAGAAAGCTATGAACTTCCTTCGGAGTGCGTGGTGGACCCATGGCAACTATAACTTTGACCTTCTCGGGGTCTGTCGCAATTCCTACCGAACTGACCACATGACCCAGCAATAGCCCATAAGGTACTCCAAAAACACACTTCCGTGGGTTTAGGGCGATGCAAAATTGTCTACAGCGCTCAAAGCATTTTCTTAGAATGATCAACTGCCTTTCTCTCACGGTGGCAGCCCCTAAGTCATCAATAAACACCTTCAACTCTTCAGGGGATATGTCACCGAATGTCTTATCTGGTGTTCGTTGCCATGAACTAGGCGCATTGCATAAACCAAAGGCCATCACATGGTATGCAAAAGTACCAAATACAGTGATAAAAGTTGTTTTCAACTTATCCTCTTCTGCAATTGCCATTTGGTTGTATCCTGCAAAGCAATCCATAAATGAATATATCTCCCTACCTGCTAATTGATCCAAAATCTGGTCAATAAATGGCAACGGGTAGTAGTCCTTAACTGTCTGCTTATTCAGCTCCCTAAAGTCTACACATAAACGGATTTGATTATTATTCTTCTTTCTAATCACAAGTGGCGAACACCATTCCGTGTGTTGCACAGGAAAAATCAAACCAGCTTTTCGAAGCTTCTGTAACTCTTCAAACAGGCCGTCCCTCAATTCGAAAGGCATACGCCTTACTTTCTGCCGTATAGGACAACTGCCCTCCTTCAACGGAATTGTATGCACAGCAAGACTAGGAGGGATGCCTCTCAACTCATCATAACTCCAGGCAAAGATATCACGGAATTCCTAGATCAAGGCCACATAGTCCTCCCTTTCTACTGAGCTGAGGATAGAACCTAATTTGATTGGCCGCGAATCATCAGGCGTACCAAGGTCTAGCTCGATAACATCTACATCTCTTATATGATCTTGGCCCTCTATCAGCTCATTCAAAGTGATCTGATAGATGTCTTCCGTGGTGGATCCCTCTTTGGACTCATCACTCGATGATGTCTCACTGGCAGATAAATCTTCTAATGTCTCCAATTATGTAGAAGATAGAGGAGCTCTCTCACTTTGCGGGGACTCAGGATAAGCATCAACCACCACACGCTGGGCACCTCTGCCGAATATGAGCCGACCGGTGGGTATATCCACTTGGTAGTCCGCTTGCAAGATCCAAGGTCGTCCGAGTAATACTTGGTAACTTGGACGGCCTGCAAAACGAATAACCCTAAAGTCCAACAGGCATTCTACATTTGCAACAGTGACATGGACCTTAGTAATGCAGCCTTCCGGCTGTCTCAAACTATCATCTGCCATTCTGAGAATTGTGGAGGTATCTTTCTGGATCTCAAGACCCAACCTTTCCATCAGTTCAGAACTCATAATATTAACAGATGATCCCGTGTCGACAATGGCATAATCTACTAATATCCCATCGACATAGGCTGCAACCCTTGGGCAATGCTTCTCAGCATGCTCGAACCAGTCATCACCAACTCGAGCAATACCCAAAGGTTCTACGATATACCCGGTACGTAAAATCTTTCTAAATTCCTTGCGTACTCCTGGGGAAAGCTTAATAAGCTGTAAAAGATTCACATTCGGCTTGACTTCGCAAAGAGAGCTCGCCAAATCGAATTCATGATAGTTTGATAGAGCTCGCTTTTCACGCCAAACCATCCGCTCTTTAGGTCGCTGAACCGGCTTTAATGCCTCCTTTTTAACTTTCACCTTCTTCTTTGGTGGTTCCTTATCAGCTTTACTTTCTATGGGCTTCAAAGGTCCCCCTTCCATGGAAGGATCCAAAACTTGCGTTCCTTTGTCGCCTTGTTTAGGGTTTTCGTCGACAGGCTTATCCTTGTTGGCTTCTCTACCCTGTTGACCTCTTGTAAGAACAGCTCGTAGATTAGAGGTTTCAGCATCGTTCACGCGTACAGCCTCAATCAAACTAACCCCACTACCACTTGGTAGCTCCTCCAATGTAGTCTTTGGTCGTTGAAGTATTTGTTTAGGCCCGTCTTCTCGCTGGGAATCATTTCCTTGCACGCGATGATTAACAGGCCTTGGTTGCCGACTACCTCGCTGGAGGGAACTGATCTTACTCCAGCAAGTAGCTGCTAAATGGCCAGATTTTTCGCAAATGTCGCACTTAACATTTGGGCAGTTTCTTGGATAATGTTGTCCACCACACCATTTGCAACTAAACCTCGAAGGTGCGCCCTCATCTGGGTATCTACTTCCTATCAAATTTTGTTGTTTTTTAAGGAAGTTGACATCCATGGCTATTTGTCGATACTGCTCCGTAATCATGTCGGTATAATGCTTCATCATGTCCTTAACCTCACCAAGAACATTGGAAGAACTCGACTCATAGCCTTGGTCATTACCATGTCGTTCCATCGGCCTAACAATTCGATTAGGCACTGGTTTTTGAGCCACAGGCATGGTGTTAGAATTGACCGCTTGGCCTCCTCCACTTGGAGCCATTTGACTGCCCGTAGGCATCGATATGCTAGGGGGAGCTGGTAATAAAGGCACATTCTGTATCATGTTCCCTCTCCCATTAGGGTTAGCCATCGCTATCGCTTGACCACTACTGCCATTGGCCATTGCCATATTGTTTCCCAATACTAAACCCATATTTGAATTGCCTCGAGAAGCATAGGCTGCTTGTAGTCGGGATTCCACCTCTTGTGCTCGTGTAATGGCAGTATCTATATCCCCCAAGGGGACACTACTCAACTGCAATTGGATATTAAAGTCCAAACCATGTAGAAAATATTGCAATTGGGCAGCTGCGGGGATAGGAATAGAGCTGTCCGACTTACGAAAAACCTCTTTTATTTTCTTCGCATAAGCACGAATATCCTCGTGTGGTTCTTGGCGGGTCACGTTAAGTACACGCAACCAATATTGCCCACCCCTTTCGGGGGCAATCTCCCTTCGAAAAGCTCCATAAAATGCATCAATGTTCAATATGGTTCCGGCTTCTAAACCATGATACCATATAGCAGCTCTTCCTTTGAGAGTCATATTGAAGAACATCATTAAATGTCCTTCTTCTTGAATGCGATAGTTAAACATCAACTTTTGAAACTCCCTAATGTGGAGTTCCGCATCTTCCTCAACTAGCCTATTAAAAATGGGTAGCGGGTAACCTAGAGCCGGTAAATCCGTCGTTCCTGCTGGAATTGCAATAGGCTGCGCCATGACGAGGATTGGATTTGCACTAGGAATAAGGGACGGTGGGGTAACACCTCCCGCACTTGACGTGGACTAGCTTATAGAAGGAAGGGGAGCACTAGAGCTTCCACCTTCTCCTAGCTTACTGCTTGTGGCCCCAAGACCACTAGATCCACTCCCTCGTAAGGGTTCAGCACCGCTACGCTTAGGGGAATATCTCCTAAAAATTTCAGCACGTCGCCTAGCTCTTTCGTCTCTTTCTTGCTTTTGGATTTGTGCTAGACGATGCTTATCAATAAATAACAGATCAATCTCAGTATCCTTTGGCATAAACTGCTAGTTGGTCCCTAAACAACCAGGATTCGAGAACCGCCACTTTTAAGCGGCTCCCGGCAGACGCACCACTGATGGACCTAAAAACGGGCCGGCACTGGCTCATGCACTAGACGGGCCTCGTCACTACGCACAAGACAACCCCTCGGCCTCGCGGCCAGGAGCATCTATCAAAATCTCTGCCTTCCTAAACATTGCGTTTATAATACGTTGTAGTCCAACTGATCCTAACCCAATATTACTCCTCAGAGGGAGTCCCTTTCACATAGCCAAAAGGCTCGAATCACATACACATGGGGTTCCTCCTACGGCTGAATGCCGTCAACCCTCTGCGACTCTCCTACACCTTGGGGATTGGCCCCTCGATGCGTTGCTCAACATCTAAACATTTCGCACAAAAGTCGCTCAAGGTACCAAATAAGCGTGTCCAGGAGTGTACCATTTCTTCCTCACGTACTTTCCCCTTTAGGATCCGCGTCCACCTACAGCATGGGTACCTCACTGCCTCTCATCGTAGGTCATGTTCTAATAAACCAATTGCAATGCATGTCCAAGAGCTAGTCATTGATATTTTCTAAATTCTTTTCATGCTCTATGCATTTGGTGGATGCCTAGTGCTCAAACATTTAGCAAACAGTATCGTGCACAAGTGCAAAACCATTCTTTTAATGGTTTCCAACTACCGTTCGTGCTTCGTTGCATGGGCCTAGCACCGAGGTGATCCTCGTGCTACTAAGCTCTTAATTTTAATTATCATCCATCCTAAATGCTATGCATAGAAATCAGCAACTTTCTCATCATCTCACACGGCATTTAGACATATTTCAACTCCTCTACCCTTCCCCGTTTAAATATTGCATCGTTGGATAGGTTTTTAGGGTATTTTGACATCATTTTATGTGAAAAAAACGGAAAAAGACACACTAGAACAAGATGGTGGGGTTGAACTGAGGCAAATCCTCATGCTTCAGTCCCCACAAACATTCACAAACATTGCTCTTATTTATTCTTATTTTTCGAAACCCAAAATATATTTTTCCCCTATTTTTTAAGGTTTTTCCACCCTTTTCTTGTATTTTTTCTTATTTTCTGCATTATTTAACTACTGAAAATTCAAAACAGGTTATGGGTTGTGGCCCTTAGTTCATTCTTGCAAAAAATTGAAAGTTTGGTTGATGTTCCTATTCACTTTTCCATTTTTATGCCAAAAACCATCATTTTCCCTTGATTTTTCATATTTTACGTGTTTTAGCATGTTATTTTGAACCACAAGATGCATATTTTTCTGATTTTCTGATTATGACCAGCAAGAACTCATGGAAAACAGCAACATAAACAATTTTTAGCCCACATGAACAACATTTCATCAATCAAAAGCCATAAAATCTCAAATTTCCTTTGAAAATTTTGAATTACCGCTTATTTGCGTGTTTTAGGTTTCATGTCCATGGCTGCAAATCGGAAAATCAGCAGCACTTCATGTCCAACACAATCACCAATCACCATTTCCAGCCCATGGAGCAATCCGATCCATGCGGACAAGCCTCCATCATTCTTTCTTCTTGCTTCTTCTTCCCACATGAACTTGCCTTTAGAAGAGAGAGAGGGAGGAGAGAGAAAGACTGAAATCAAAAATCCTCAAAGAGAGAATCATTTGACGGGCGAAGGGCGGCGAAATGATTGGCATCCAGGAGGGAATGAGGGGCAATGATGATTGGCAGGGGTTGTTTGCAGGCTGCATGCTTGATCATTAAGCATGATGGCGCATTTTTCGGACGTGATGGCGCCTTCATCCTCCTCTTTCTCTCACCATGATTTTGCATGTTTCATTTCATGTGACTTTTAATCTTGGGCTCCCAAAGGTCACTTGCCCACTTTGGCCAAATTTTGTCCACCCCTTCGCATCTTGACCGATTTCTTGGCCATTTCCCCGTCCGGACTCGGAATCGAGCTCTGAAAAATCCTGGGCGTCCGACTTAGCATCCCACATTGGCTAGTAGCTCTTGCTAGCCCGCACGACTCTCTGAAAATTTATGAAAAATCAACAAGTGTCGCTCGGGCACCTTTAAAGCACTTTGACGCTTAAAATCGTCCTAGATCGAGCCGCCGCCTTTGATAGTGAATATTTTTCCCTTAATATTCATAATTTTTTGCTATTTTTAAGCACTTTCTGTCACCAAAAATCCCCCTCTCACTTGTGCCAGAGGCAGGGAGTGCATTGGGATCAGGGGGATGCTGCTATGGAGACACGGATGTGGTGTCTCTGTCTCGTCATTCAACTGGAGCTACGTCACCTCTAGGATTTGTCACACATGTGGGGACGTCTACTCAAGTTACTTCGGCTTTTGCGCAGCCGTCAGCAAGGGGTGCCACTCTGAGAGATATTACCCCCGTCGATACACCGGATGTAGAGGGGTCTCCTGGATATGCCCAGGAGCATGGACGCAGATGGGAGAGGACCCATCTTAGGCAGACTCCTAGGGGTTATGGATATCTGGTCAATAGTAGGTCAGGAGCGATCATCATGAATGATGAGGGGAGGAGGGTGATGGCTCGCATGAGAGAGTTGTGCCAACAAGTTTTTCGGCACAATGTCTTGGATAATTGGAAGAACATACTGGAGGGGAGCAAGGACTACATAGTAGCATCCTTGCACGAGGAGTTTTCGATGCCAACCATAGTAGATAGATTCTCTACGGGCTGGATGATGGATTGCATGTGTGCATACATGTCACATAGACAATCTGACGCATGCAAGGCAATCAAGAGTGGGGCTGCAAAGCCCGAGTGGTTAGATGCAAACGACTGGCGTCGACTTAGGGAGGAGGCTACAGATTCTCCTGGACGTTGGAGTTAGCAGCGCGAGGTGGCGAGGGCACGACTCGAGGCCGGAGTGGTCCATCATCTTAGGAGTGGCGGCCATAGGACATATTTGGAGGACTTTGTAAGTTTTTCTTTTGTTTTGCTTGTTTGTTTTTGTGAAATATTCTTTGTACAGACAATCATGTTTCTAACAGTTAGCATTTTGTTTTCTTTGCAGCACTCCATTACAAATCGCGATCCGACTAGCCTTGAGACTTGATATGCAAAGAGACACGGTCTCAATGCATTGATCGACCGATTGTATAGACGCGGCGGCCCTGTTAGTCACTCATCTTTCTTAGTCGTAGTTACCATGAGATATTTGAATGCATTATTATATGCTGGACTGATGTGTTGTTTCTTTTTCTGCAGAGTCCGTTCGATGCTCCTTTGCGGTGGGACGAGCTTTTCGGGGATGAGGATGCGTAGCTTGCCCTTGGATCCCTAGAGCTCACACACCTTTATTTTTGAGTCGCATGATCTATGTAGACATGTACTATGTATTAGTGATATCCTGTCATGACTGTAACAATCGCTTTTTATGCGATCATGTATTTATTTCATGTATCTGTTTTATGATTTCAGTATACATTCTTTTTGTTTGCAAGCGCTTTGTACACAGTAGTGCATAAACTATTTTGTATGGCTCTCATAAAGCACACAGTGCAAAAAAAAAATTATCCCTGTTACCGTTGCTATTAGCATCGCAAATTTTACTGCTCGCATCGCTATTGGCATTGCTATGCACGTCACAAACCGTTGCTATTAGCGTCGCTATTGATGTTGACAATATGCTCTTTGATGTTGTTAGGACCATGCTCTAGGTGCTTGCTATGAAGTATCTACATAACCTTCAAAATAAAATCTTTTAATAGGGTTTCTAATCCTACTAGACCTATGTACCACTCGATCAGTTAATGGATCGCCTTTACATTATCATTACTCTTTCTGAATCTGGTGTCTTGACTGAAGCAATACCAAGCTCATCATAAAAATTCTCTAAATCACTAGAATCTCCATCAAATCCCAAATGACTACTGGATGTATCATTACCATCTGGTACTGTTTTCTTCCCTTTGTCTTCACCTACAATGCTTGTAGATTCACCTGCTGATGCGGGGCTACTCTTTAGTCTCCTAAACCAAGGGCTAACTGTAGATGTAGTACCAATGATATTTTTAGTCCATTAAGGCTTCATGATTCTTTCTTTTCTTTTTGCACATAACCATCATGATCGTCATCATCATCTAATGCATCACCACTAGATGCATGCCAACTCGTCATCTCCTAAAACATAACATTCTTTCTCACTCTAAACTCACCTATAATAGGGTTATATCAACAATACCCTTTCTGTTCTAAAGAGTATCCAATAAAAATACATTTTTTGGCCTTTCGATCAAGCTTCTTTTGGAGTTCATCTAGCACATAATCATACGCCATACAAGCAAAGAGTTTAAAGTGTGACACATCAAGATTCTTGTATATAAAGCATTCTTTGCGGGTCATCTCATGAACTACACCTATGGAGTTTTGTTCATAATTTAGATAGTAGTATGAGTAGCTTTAGACAAAAAATGTTCTAGCATATTATTTTCAGCCATCAATGCTTGTGCAACTTTTGCAATACGCTTATTTTTTCTTTCTATGATCCCATTTTGTTGTGGGGTATACCTGCAAGTAAATTGTCTCTTTATTCCATGAGACCTCAAAAAGATACTAAACTCACTAGAGAGGTGCTCTCTCCCTCCATTTGATCTCAAGCACTTAACTTTCAAGTCTGTTTTTGTTTCAACAAGTAGCCTTGAAAGTTTTGAAGTGCTCAAATACATCACTTCTTTTCTTCATGAAATATATCCATAGCTTCATTGAACAATCATCAATAAATGTGACAAACTATTTGTTGCCACCAAGACATACTATATAGGTCCCCAAACATTTGTATGCATAACATTAGGTATATTTCTTCTCACATCTCTGTCATACAAAAAAGGTTGCCTTGCTTGCTTATCAAACAAATATCCTTCACACACTTTGTGAAATTCCACAACTCTGAAAGCAAGCAACCATGTAACTAATCCTTTAGATTAGATTAATTTAAACCTTTGCACATTTGTATATCTAATAGGTTTATGCCATATTTCAATATCTATGACTACTCCTTTCCCTTTAGCATACATAGCAGAATATATAGCAAGCATTTGAACATTTTAGGTGAAAATATGGTGTCAGAGGGGTTTTAGTCAAAAGGTCGTATCCACCAAGGATCAAAGAAAGAAGGAAGTAGAGAATATGATATAGGAGAGAAGAAAAATAATAAACAAGAGTTGCAAAAGATATAGACAATGCTCAATGAATCAAAGTATTATGTATTGATAGAATCTGAGAAGATGAACAAAATTCTTGTCTGGGACTACTTGGAAGCAATCTTTAACCATTAGATCTCCTAGAGCTCCGTGATAGACCAAAAACATGCACCAAACATTGACTTCTTCTTTGCTGCTTAGACCACAAATCTAATGGTTCCATTCACTCCAAAAGGGGGATAAAACCCCAAGATACTTTCTTAGAATTTTTACAAATTACTCCTTCTTCTTCTCCCAATTTGAAAGTGTTGTTTGTTGCCTGTAAACTGCAATCGTGCCCATGCAATTTTGGAAGCTCCTTATTTTTTCATGAGATCTCCCAAAATTGGTTGAAAAAGCAACTTGCTTTTGTTAATGTCACCCTATTCTAGAGGTTTTGTACAACTTTTTAGGATATTTATAAGAAATAATATCAAAAATAGGCTAAACTTGTCCAAAAATCCCATATTTTGGAACTAGCCATACTATGGACACTAGCACTAATGATTAAGATGACATTGACCCTCTAGATTAATAAGAAAGTTGGATGATGATGTACTCCAAGGGTTTTCACACTCTGTCCACATAGTGCCATGACATCCACCCCCTTTCAATCTACACATCCTCCAATATGTGCCAAAGTCCTAGTTGCCACTAGATTCTAAGTCCTCCTCATCCTCTACAACCATATCCTTTGCATCTTCATCTTCCATATCTTCCTAGCTAGCCCTTGTATCATGGCCACTATTTTCTTCTAGTTCCGACAACTGATAGGTAGTAGAATCTCACCTGTTGAATATTTTGATTCTTTTCGCTGCTATCGGAAGTTTTATGGATGTCCCATTGTTCATTGAATGCATAAGTAGCATTATTAAACACATGTCTTAACACATAGGATTTAAACCATTGTTTGGACAATTTACACATGGCACTATGCTAGTTGTCTAATCTATTGTCATAAACTAGTACCTAATTCCCATCTTGTATGGTTCTTGGATTTAATCTATCATGTCTCTTATCAAAATGTTTCTTGTTATGTATCCTTTCTACTTGTAATACTCCCGCACAAATATAATTTAGTGAGTTAGTTTATAAGCTAGTTAGTTAGTACATTAGTTTATATACTAGCTAGTAAGTTAATAAGTAGTAAAGTTACTACCTCAAAAACGAACGCTAAAAAATAACTAATAACTAACATTTAAAAAAAAAAGAAAATTACGACCACTAATCACGACCATAAAGGTCACCTCATCATCATGGTTGTCATCATCATTGTCATCAATATCGTCAATCTTATTTGTCGTCATCATCACTATCATCATTGTTAGCATCTTCATCTTCTTCATCATCACCATCATCATATTTATCTTCTTTACTATAAATATCTTCTTTACCACCAAAATAGGCGTCAACAGCCTCACGAACCTCCCTTTTCTTTAAAAAATTAAATACAGTAATGAAATAAAAGAGAAAAAAGCTCCCCACTACCACTATGAGTGGAGGAGATGTCTTTACACAAAGAGAGTAAAAAGAGAGGGGAAGAGAAAGGTAGTATACACTCCCTTCTGCCTATATAAAAGCATGCCCTTTACTCAATTTGGAGAGAGGCACAAGGAGATTTGGAGAGGTTACGAGAGGAAGGTAGAAAGAGAGGGTTAGAGAGGAAAAGAATTAACTCATGTCTTAGTCTTCAACTCGGCAATCTTCTCTCGCACTCCCCTATCTCGAATTCATTCCAACTTCCCTATCTCTTGAACCCACTTGCAAATGATGGCTCCAAAGTAATAAGGAAGAAAGACCATGAGATCCATTGTAATTGGTCAAAGAATGGGTATTGCCAAAGATATAGGAGTGCCCAAGGTTGCCAAAGTTTCCACTACCAACTGAACATCAGGTGTGGCAAAAGCAAGTGCAAGCAAAGATGGAATTTCCAATGTCATCGTGCCAAACCAAGTTATTCACAACTCAAAAATATGCTATTATTTTCATATCCCCACATAAAATAATAAGGTTTTTGTTAATATTTTACATAAAATGTTAGCTTCTACATTAAATGGTACAATATGTAATTATTAGGGTATATGGACATCATCCATATACACTACAACATACAAGCCTCATACCGACGTTCAAAGTGACAAAAATGTTCACAAAAAAAATTACCCCTATTATCACCAGACATATCGGTATTAGCAACACCATAGAACTGTTGCTATCCGCACCCCTACGGACATCACTATGGCGATGCCAATAGCATTGCAAATAGCGACATTTTGCAGTGCAAACTTTGCAATGCTAATAGCGACATGTGTAGTAATTTTGTGATGCTAATAGTGAGGGTTACAAAGAAAAAAAAATTTGTGGCACAATGGTAAGCTGCCCTGCCACATGTAGCACTATGTGCTATATTTGGGCTATAAAAAAGGGCTACAATAACCAGACCAATGGTCGTCAAAATGAAGGCAAAGTATATCTGGATCCACAACTAGACTGATATATAAAATAGATATAAGATCGCTTAGTGAAAGCACTCATGGAATCATGGAAAGATACAAAGGATGATAATAATATAGTGCATAAAAAAGACCTACATAAATCACAAGACCAAAAAAGAAAAGGATGTTTACTCCACAGATATAAGCACGGGCTATAGATCCTCTCCATCTGAAAGCTCCATCCCACCGCAAAGGAGCATCGAATAGACCGTCTACAAAAAAAGAAATAACTACATATCAATCCACCATACAATAATGCATTTTGATTAAAATTAGTAACTATGAAAAAGAAAGATGAGTGACTTACTGGGCCGCCATGTACATACAATTTATCAATCAATGTGGTGAGACCATGTCTCTCTATATATTGAGTCTCTAGGCTGGTGGGATCGCAATTTGTAATGGAGTGCTGCAAAGAAAAAAAAATACAATTGTTAGAAACATGATTGTAAGTACGCATGATATTGCAAAAAAATAAGTGATAAGACCAAAAGAAAAACTTACAAATTCCTCCAGACAAGTCCTATGGCTGCCACTTCTAAGATGATGGACCACTCTTGCCTTCGAAGCCTCACACTGCTATCTCCAACATCCTGGAGAATTTGTAGCCTCCTCCTTGAGTTGGCACCAATCATCTACATCTAGCCACTCAAGCTTTGAGGCCCCACACTTAAGTGCATTGCGTGCATCTGATCGTCTATGTGACATGTATGCACACATATACTCCATCATCCAACCTATGGAGAACCTATCTACTACGGTGGGTGCCAAAAACTCCTCATGCAAGGATGCTACCATGTGGTTCTTGCTCCCCTTTGGTATATTCTTCCAATGATCCAAGACATTGTGCCAAAAAACTTGTTGGCACAACTCTCTCATACGAGCCATCGCCCTCCTCCCCTCATTATTCATGATGATGGCTCATGTCCTATCATCTATAAGGTATCCATATCCCTCTGGGATATATCTAAGATGTGTCCTCTCCCACTTACAAGCTCCTGGGCATATCCAAGAGACCCATGTACATCTAGTGTACCCAGGGGATACACAAGATTCTTGAAAATATGCATGGGATCCAGTTGATATGTGAGTGGGTCTAATACGGAAACTTGTAGAAAATTGAGAATCGTCGTATTCTATTTGGATACGACTCTATGTGGACCATTTTCAACTTGTACCAACTTTGGGCATTCATTCGTGTTGGAGGTCATCCAAGAAAACCTTCCCTCAATTCATGATCCTCCAACAAGAAAGTAGTGTGTCCTTGATATACCATCTTCTTCATGGTTCGTGACCTTTGGGAGTCTAACTGTGGCCCACACAATGGACTGTGGCCTACATAATGGACATGCATCATAACCTGAGGTAACCAGACCTGTCCTAACACCTCTATTTAGTGAACACAAACTTGAACAAGCTATGATAGATATGACCAGCAAGAATGGAAGCCTACTTACCTGAGCACTCGAAGAATCCCGAAAAGTTATGCATGGTCCACATGAGAATGGCTCGTATATTGGCGGACCGTCGACCATTGCACTTGCTCATATCTTTCACGATGACCCCCTTCTCCCATAGAATCTTAAGCTCATCGACTAACAAACGGAGATAGACATCCATATTCTTGATTTTTTAGCGGCCAAGAATGAGCAAGCTAAGGATCAAGTGTCCTTTTTTCGTAGAAAGCCATGGTGGGATGTTGTAGTTAATAAGGACTATATGCCACACACTGTAAGATGTTGAGCGGAGACCAAATGGATTCATGCCATCCATAGCAAGACTAAGTCGAAGATTCCTTGTTTCTCCTGCAAAGCCTAGAAAAGTAGAGTCAATGTGGCTCCATGCGTGTAAATCTGTTGAAATTTGTTGGACTCTATCTGTGGATATATTATGTGTATGCCACGTTGTCGGAGGGGTTTTTGTCGAAAGGTCGAATCCACCGAGGATTAGAGATAGTAGGAAGTAGAGATAGGAGATTGAAGAGAAGATAAAGAATACACAAGAGGTAAACACGATAATGACAAAGAACTATGAATCAAATCAATATGTATTGACAGAACCTAAAATCCTTTGTCTAGCACTACTCAGAAGCACTCTCCAGGCATTAGATCTCCTGGAGCTTCCTTGTAGAACAAAATGTGCATAAAAATTACAGCTCCTTCTCTGCTGCTCGGAACCCAGATCTGATAACTCCGTTGGCTCCGAAAGGGGGATAAAACCCTAGGACACCTACTCACAGATCTCCCAAATCACTTCTTCCTCTTCCAGTTCAAACTGCAGTTTTCATCCTATCAGCAACAATCGCGATGCGCGCGATTTTGCCAATCTGTCTTTTTTATAAAAAATCCGAAAATTGGCTGAAAAAGTAACTTGCTTTTTGCATGTCATCCTAATCTATAAGCTTTTTTAAAATTTTCAAATTTTTACAATAAATAATATAAAAAATAGGCTAAAATCATCCAAAAATCTAGTATTTTGGATAATCCATGCAACTCACACTAGTACTAATGACTCAGATCACATTGACTCTCTAGATCAATAAAGAAGTTGGATGATGATGCATTCCATGCTTTCTCACACTATGTTTGCATAGCATCATGACAATGTTGTCAAGCTTGCCACGCTCGATGTATAAAACATGTGAAGTATACAGCGGATAAGTGGAAAGTGTCTAAGAACTTTCTGAGGGATGGTTTGCCCTTGCAAGTCCTATCGATACTTGTGATAACCACACTTTTGACATGTCTCCATAGTCTCCTAGTGTCCTCAAAACAACACATAATTGTTGTTTGACACATGCATGGATGCTATTGTAGTCCATGCCAAGCTTTCGTAAAGCATGTCGTGCATCATCACGAGACTCAGGCATGGTATTTCCAAGTGAAAATATATGATACTTTAGCACCCTCAAAATAAATCATAAAATACCTTGTAAAAGCACACTTTTTTTTTATAATGGTGCCGAAAATAAATCAACAAAGCATACGTAGAAGGTACCTGAACAACTCGGTCACACTCGCATCCCTCCACCCGTATTTTGCTTGCATACTTAGAAGTGCAAGTAGCATCTTAAGGCGAGATACTCGGCATCAATTATATAATGGTATGGATGCTTCCTCTCTAAGTATATTAGATGTATTAGTATCCATGGGCATCAATGCATCGATCATTGCCTCCATCTCAAGCTCTAAGATTGTAGGAAAGTCTGAAAGGCTGCTTGTCTCCTTTGATATTGATGGTATAGACTGTATAGTGCCTTCCAAGTGGTGGATTGGCTCAGGAAATCCATCCATCGCACACCCAAAAACTCTTCTAATTGGCTACAATAGTTGCACTCCTCCTTGGGATGAGATGTCACCTCCTTGTATAAATTTTACGGTCACATCCATTGTTGTTGTATATGACATTCAATTAGTTTGCAAATATAATGCATGATTCATACACACTTTTCTTACCATTTTCTCAAAGTCTAAAATTGCTTGATCAATTATCTCCAATTGAAACTCGCCGAAGTGTCGTACGTGTTCTATAGACAAATGACGCTTTCGTCTGATTGCCAGCTTGCATTGGGAGCAAGGACATGGGACACACTGATTAAGATATGCCTTGCGATCTTGAACATCATAACCTTCATCATTTTTCTTTTTTTTTACGTTACGACAAACAATTTGTTTCTGTTCTCATTTTCTTTTTCTTTTTTGAATTTATTTGAGAAGGGGTTTCTTCTATTGTAACTCAATAAAAATAACGTCAACTGTCATCTTGGTTTTGTCCTCGTTTCTGTGATTCTCCCACATTCTTTGCACATTTTTTTATGCTCTTCATTTTATGTTCTCTCCCATTTCTCTTTCTTTATCTCTCTCTCTTTCTTTGTTTCCCCTCTCTTTGTTTCTCTCCATCCCCTTATGTTTTCTCACTCAGTCTCCTATCTCCCTCCCTCCGTTTCTCTCTCTCTCTCTTTCCCCATTTCTTTGTTGTCTTTTAAGTTTTCTCTCTCTCTCTCTCTCTCTCTCTCTCTCTCTCTCTCTCGTTCTCTCTTCGTTTTTCTTTATTCTTCTCCCTCTCTCATTTTCTATCTTCTTACTCTCTCTCTCTCTTTCTTTGTTGCCTCTCTCTTTATTTCTATCCACCCCTTTAGGTTTTCTCACTTATTCTTCTCTCTCCCTCCTCTCTCCCCTCTATTTTTTTTCTCTACCCCCACATGACTACAGTATTAATAAGTGATTGGTTTAGGAAAAAAAGTGGTGGCTTCTGAGGAAGACACCTCTCGCTCTCCAAATTTGCCATATGTTCGATGTGTCTTATGCTAGGTTAATTAAGGTGAGATCCTAGTCTTCTTAGGGTTGTTATCTCTTAGATGTAGTTACTTTTGATGACCTAGATGCATGAGGTCCAAGGGCTTGACTATCACAATTAATGCTACCTCCACTCAAGTTGTTCTCACCAAATGGTTCCAGGTGAGCTTAAGAGTAGTTATAGGTTGACTACGTGGAAGTTCACTTCTCAAAGTATGAAGTGAGCCTTTAGCACTTACTTTGGAAGTGAGTGTATTAGAAGTGTTAGCATAATCTCTTTTTCCTCTATCTAGTACTCTGAAAACACTGTTAAAGGTGTCCAAACAAGTGAGTTGAGTTGAGCTTCCCATTACTAGTGAACACTTGGTTACTCCTTCTCAAGTGCAGTCCCTTGTGATGTGTCAAGGTGTAGGGAGTTTCTTTCACCAAGCTTTTAACCATGAAATGTCCTCTTGCATGACTACAGTCTCTCATTGTTTTCTATATCCCCTCGTGTTTTCTCATTCATTCACCTCTCTCCCTCCCTCCCTCTCTCTCTCTCACTTTCTCTCTTTTTTTATTATGCTTCATGTTTATTCCCTCTCTCTCTCGTTCTTTCTTCCTTTTTCTTTCTTCCTCTCCCTCTCTCATTTCCTCTCTTTCTCCCTCAATGCACCTCATTCTAACAAAAAAAAAAAAAGAAATGGAAAAAAACAAGAACAAAGCAAGAGGGATCAATGTAAAAGCTGGATTCTTTGTCTCCTCTTTGCAACAGCTCCTCTTCGCCCTTATTACACTTTGTCCTCTTCTTCGCAAATAGTGGCGGCGGCAGCGGCAACGGCGGGGAGAAGCTCTCATTTCTTCTCTTTCTCTCCCTTTTCCTCCCTCTTTTGTAAAATGCACTGCTCGGGTTTTGACCGCATTTGTGTCACATTTTGCAACGCAAATAGTGATGTTGCTAATTTGCGTTGGAACTCAATGTTGCTATTCCTCCCTTCCCTTGTAGTGATAAAAATTAAGTATATAAGCTTCCATATTTACACTTACATGAAATGATAGTTTCATCTAGAGAGCGTATTAATACACGCATAACTAGTTGACTGTTGCCTATCATTTGTAGTTAGTTTAATTGCGATTATAATTCGTAGAATCATAATGGAAATAATTGCAAGATGTTATTGCACAAAATGACTAAAGCACTTTATGCACATTGGAGATTAGTAAAATAACTAGATATATTTATTGTCAAATGCAAAAATGATTAAGATTTAACACTTACAAAGTGAAAGTCTATTTAAAGGTCTTGTAAATCATCTCACTAAGTTATTATCGCAATATTTTTCTAAGTACCGACTAAAGGAAAAAAAATTATGTTGGGTAAGTTAGATCTAAATGGAAAATTCATGTCTTGCTTAACAACGTTGAAAGAATTGTACTCATGACTTCTTTAAGGGGAGGAGGATACTAATTAGATGGTAAGGCTATCTTAGGCTAAGATCTACCTTGGTTTTGTGAAGTTGTGAGCTATATGATGGTGTGATTGTCATTGTATCATTATATGTTTGAAAGCATTGTTTGTATTTTCTAGAATCTAGATCTTTGATTTAAAAATATTGATAAACGTGATAAAAGTAAATATCAAACCAAGTTAATCGCAAGCTAGTTGTGAGACCCTACTCCAAGGGGATCATGGTTATCACTTCGAGAGGCTTAGATCAGCTCTATGTAGTGGAAAGGTATGTCCATAGGGATAGTCTCGAGCAATAAGAAATGTGGATGCCAAGGGGGGCTTTGACCGTAAATTCTGCATTACTCCTAGAATCTAACGAGCTCCTTTGTGACCTAGGATGGATTCTTGGAACCCTAATACTAGTTACAAGGGAGGAATCTTGGTGGGTAGAATATCCTCATGGAATTCTGCATATCTTCTGCAGGGTCGAAAAGATGGAAATTGTAATAAACTTTTAATATAATAAATAAATCTATTTTTACCCAAGGTTTGTTTGATTTGTATGCATGTCCATGAGATCAATTAGGTGAAGGAATGTGTGATTCAATGGACTAATTAAGAAAGCTAGTTGTATATATTTCAATAAATGTGTTGCAGGTAATTAAAGAAACTAAAGATGATATCGCCATCAATGGTGGGAAGTAGGTGGGTGTGACTCTTCACGGGTCCGTCCAATGCTAGGATGGTCTCAGTTAGTTGGGAGCTTTTCTAAATCGGTGATAGAAATAGGAAGACGATAAATTTATCTTTCTAGTCACTAGGTAGAACCGACTTGAATTGTTTTAGGGGGTCGCAATGGGATTTTTCCTTATGGGCAGGAGGGTTGACATATTGCACTCCCCTTCATCTCCCATTCTCTTTGAACCAAGTGTAATGGCAAGTCATTTTAGTTCGAGTAATCATGTAGGAAATGAAGACTTGAAATTATTGATGCTAGCTGGCTTTTAGGAGACCCGTTTGATTTTTGGAACCTGGAAATCAAAGTCGATCCTAGTGGATTCGGCTGGAACTCTTTTGTTGGGATGTAGATGTTGAGATATCGAGCTCTACTCGTGATATGCCAGGGTGACTGTTGTGCATTTATGTCACCGACTTGTTAGCTGCAGATGCGGTTGGTACACCACCCATGAATAATAGCTAGATGACAGCTATCCTTATCTACTCTAGTTCGTGGTTCAGTTAGTATGCCACCTTAGTTAGTTGAGTTTGGTTTGAGACCCATATATAGGGTTCTTCTATTTCTTTGTACTAGAGTTCTTTTTGGCTTACACAACTAAGAAGAGGAAAACTATTTTCAGCCTCCACCTGTGAGTGTATTCCCCCATTGTGCAAGCAAGAAAGCTACAAGTGAGACTCCTTCCTTCTCTCCCACAATCTTGACATGGTATCAGAGCCTTGTTCGTGGTAAGGATCTCAAGAAAGCAAACCAAGTTCGCGGTGTTCTGGTAAGAGGACTAGTGTTGCTTTTATTTTTCTGTTTTGGGAGCAAGTCTCTGCAGGTAGCACAACCCAAAAGTGCAAGAGTGCATTGTCTCAGATTGAGACGCCCTTTGTGGTGTAGCAAGAGGGCAGTATATGCTGCGGGTAAGGGCTTTAGCCCTTGGTTGCCCTGTTTTTTTGATTCGAGGCCATTTCGAGGCCTATTTTGGAGGCAGAAGTTTTCCGCACACTCAGGAAAAGGCCCTATTTATGTTGTGCGACCACTGTTCTACAGGTCGGTGAAAAGTTACCATAGAAATTGCATCGTATGCCTGTGCACAAAGACATTGGGAGTTACAGAATCATCCTTGTTTCTTGTTGATGCAAAATCATCACTAGGAAGTGACTGTGTGGTCAAATACCACTTTCGTCAGTTTTGCAGATTTCCCTTGTGAGGCTGAATCTGTGTTTTTTGCAGTGATAGAATTTTTTGCAGTGTTCTATAATGGCGTCTGATTCTCTTTCACAGATTGTCACTGAAAAGCTTAACAAGAATAACTTCCAAGCATGGAAGTTTAGAATGACGAATTTCCTTATGGGAAAAGGATATTGGGAATTCGTTGCAAGAAATGAAGAAGAACCAGTTCTTCCTGATGTTCCCAATCAATAGCAAATGCAAGCATTTAAAGGATGGCATGAGAGAGCCAGAAAAGTTATGTATTGGCTCTCTATCAGTATTTCAGACTCTATGATTGTGCATATTCAAGATGCAAGTATGCCAAAGGAGGCATGGGATACTTTGTCAAAAATGTATAGCACAAATACGCAAGCCAGGAAAATGCAGCTCAAGCAAGAGTTGCACAATGTGCAAAGAGAAAGTATGAGCATCAATGACTACCACATAAAGGTGAAGAAGATTGCAGATGCGCTTGCTTCCATTGGGTCGCCAGTGGAAGATGATGATATAGTTTTCGTGACCTTGAATGGTCTAGGAAAGGATTATGCACAGTTCCGAACATCCATTTCCGTCCGTGAAAGATTTCCTAATTTTGAGGAGTTGATTGCTCTTCTAATTTTTGAGGAGCAGAGAAATGGTGATGCATCTTCTTCAGGAGGAACTTCAAAAGAAACTGTCTTCTACTCAAATGCTGGAAGAGGTAGAGGAGGCCGATCTGGAGGCCGTGGTAGAAATCAGAATATGCAGCAAACTCAAGAAAAACCAATCCTATGGAGGAGGACGTGGTAACTCTAGAGGCAGGGGGAGCCAAAGAGGTCATGGTGGATGGCAAAGAGGCCAAAATGCAAACAACAATGTTGAATGCTACTACTGTGGTAAAATGGGTCATATGGCTAAAGACTGCTATAAAAAGTAGAATGACATAATGAATGGAAAATTGGAACAAGGGAATTATGCATCTTCTAGTAGACAGAGCAATGACAGAAATGAGCATTTGTTTATGGTGCAGCACATGACCAATTCTGTGACAAATGCAGAAGAAAGCAACGATGTGTGGTATGTTGACTCAAGTGCATCAAACCACATGACATGTCATGCAGAATGGATGCAGGATGCAAGGAAAATGGAAAAACCAGGATTTGTGGAGATTGGTGATGCTACTGCACATCCTATTGTGCAGATTGGAAAAATTCATTTGTCTATGCAGGATGGGAAAAAGAAATACCTGTCCGATGTATTTCATGTCTCGAATATCACCAAGAACCTGGTTTCTGTTGGTCAAATGGTTGAGCAGGGCTTGCAGGTTAGATTTAATTCTCATGGATGCTTTGTTGAGGATATGAAAAATAAAGGTCGCTTGATAGCAAAAGAAAAGAAGGAGGGCAGAATGTTTACGTTGGATGCAGACATGCCTGAATTGAGTGCAGCAATGTTTGCACATGGGATCGGTGTAGTTGCAGATATTGATATATGGCATAAACGCATTGGTCATGTTAATGTACAACGACTTAAATCAATGCAAGCCCAAAATATTGTTGCAGGATTGCCTAGATTCAAGGTTGCAGAAATGCATAAGGTATGTGAAACCTGTCAATTTGGAAAACAGGCAAGGAAACCATTTCCTAAACATGTTCAAGAGAGTAAGAAGCCATTGGAATTAATCCACTCTGATGTGTGGACTACTAAAGCTACATCTATTGGAGGCTGTCATTATTTTGTCACTTTTATTGATGGCTATAGCAGAAAAGTTTGGGTGTATTTTATGAAAAAGAAAAATGAAGTTTTTGGGCATTTCAAAACTCTTAAAGCTATGGTTGAAAAAGAAACAGGCATGCAAATAAAATGCCTAAGGTTAGATGGAAGGGGAGAGTACCTCTCAAATGAATTTGCAAGGTTCTTGCAGGAGCATGGCATAAAGCAACAATATTCATGTAGTCATACCCCACAGCAAAATGGAATTGCAGAAAGAAAAAATAGGCATATTAGAGAGGTATCTCGTGCCATGCTCAATGAAAAAGACTTGCCAGATTTTTACTGGGCTGAAGCAGTTGCTACAGTAGTCTACATAATGAACAGGACTCCCACTGCGGCAATACATGGCATGACTCCAGAGTAGAGGTATACAGGTAGGAAACCAAATATTTCTCATTTGAAAATTTTTGGTTGCATTGCCTATGTTCATGTGCCAGATGAGTTGAGATCCAAGTTTGATCCAAAAGCTGAGAAGTGAATCTTTATTGGTTACTCTCTGCAGTAAAAAGGGTATAGATGCTATAACCCTTCTACTCTTGTAAGTTTACAGTGAGCAGAGATGTTGTTTTTGATGAGATGAGTAGCTGGTATAAACCAGTAAATGTGATTAATATCACAAGATATTAGTGGACCTGGAGTGTCCTCTAGTAGTGGTTCACATTCTTCGCCATGGATAGGCAGATTGAGATCAGGAGAATCTTCTCAAAGCAATGCAGATAGTGGTATGCAGGTATCACGAAAAGGAAAAGAGAAGGTAGATCAGCCCATGTTTGATGTGAATACAGGTCACTCTTATGTGGATGGTGAATCCAGTGGCTCAGAACAGAGCATTGATGATGAGTTGGGTATTCCTTCTATTGTTACACATGGAGTAAGGAATACCAAGGATGTTTTGAGAGCACCTGGGAGTGAACCTACTTTGCGCACGTCTACCAGACCTAGATATCCTGTGGATAGACTGAAATATGATGGATTTACAGCCATTCACTATGCCTATATGGTCAAAGTGATACAGGAACCAGAACCCACTTCTTTTGAGCAAGTCATGGGAAAAGAAAAATGGGAGAAAGCCATGGATGAAGAAATGGATGCCTTGGAAGCAAATGCTACATGGGAATTGGTACCTTTGCCTAAAGATAAGAATGCAATTGGTTGTAAGTGGGTTTATAAGGTGAAATACAATGCAGATGGTTCTGTGAATAGATACAAGGCAAGATTAGTAGTCAAGGGATATGCACAAACATATGGCATTGATTATGAAGAAACATTCAGCCCGGTTGCAAGGATGGCAATCGTAAGAGCAGTCATTGCTATGGCTGCATCAAAGAGATGGTCTTTACATCAGATGGATGTAAAGAATGCCTTCTTGCATGGTGATTTGCAAGAAGAGGTCTATATGGAGTAGCCATCAGGTTATGTGCATGCTGTTCATCCTGAGTTTGTTTGCAGGTTGAAGAAAGCCTTGTATGGCTTGAAGCAAGCACCTAGAGCATGGTGTGACAAGATAGGACATTATCTTGTCACTATTGGCTTTCAGATTTCCAAGGCAGATTTCTCACTTTATGTGAGAAAAACAGAGAAAGGTATTATGCTACTTGTCATTTATGTTGATGATTTGATTATGACAGGTGACAGTGATGAAGATATCCTTCATGTGAAAATGCTATTGAAGCAGAAGTTTGAGATGAAGGATTTGGGAGAGCTGTGTTATTTCTTGGGCATTGAGTTCTTCCATTAGATCACCAAGTGGGATACGGCTCTTGCAGAGGCAGTATGGATTGGACATGTTGTCCAAATATGGGATGATAGGCTGTAAGCCTATTTCAGTTCCTTTGGAGCAGAATGTGAAGCTAAGTGTAGATGCAGGTGAGGTTCTGAAAGACCTACTATGTATAGACGCATAGTAGGAAGTTTGATTTATATGACTATTACCGGGCCAGATTTGAGCTATGTTGTTGGATTGGTAAGTCAGTTTATGCAGGCTCCAAGGAAACCGCATTTGGATGCGGCTAGACGCATACGCAGGTATGTGAAGTCCACATTGCAGTATGGACTACTTTATGAGATTGGGGTTCAGATACAGTTGCATGGATACACTGATGCTGATTGGGCTTGTAGTATTTCTGATAGACGATCTACCAGTGGATATGTGTTCTCTTTTGGGAGTGCTGCAGTCACTTGGAGTAGCAAGAAACAGCCTACAATTGCCTTGTCGAGCACAGAGGCTGAGTACAGGGGCGCAACAATGGCTGCATGTGAGGTAGCTTGGTTGCATAAGCTACTTTATGATATGCATCAGCCTATAGATGGGCCAATTGTCATTTATTGTGACAACATGAGTAGTATACTCTTGGCAAATAACCCAGTCTATCATGCTAGAACAAAGCACATTGAGGTGCATTATCACTATGTGCGGGAAAGGGTTTTACTAGGTCTTATTGATCTAGTTTATGTCAGCATAGAGGATCAAGTAGCTAACATATTTACGAAGGCATTGGGCACAGAGAAGCTGCATAAGTTCAGAGACCGGCTTGGTGTGCAGGAATTGGGATTAAGCTCGAGGGGGAGTGTTGAGATATCGAACTCCACTCGTGATATGCCAAGGTGACCATTGTGCATTTATGTCACTGACTTGTTAACTGCAGATGGGGTTGGTACACCGCCCATGAATAATAGCTAGATGACATCTATCCTTATCTACTCTAGTTCGTGGCTCAGTTAGTATGCCACCTTAGTTAGTTGAGTTTGGTTTGAGACCCATATATAGGGTTCTTCTATTTCTTTGTACTAGAGTTCTTTTTGGCTTACACAACTAAGAAGAGAAAATATGTTTTCAACCTCCACCTGTGAGTGTATTCCCCCATTGTGCAAGCAAGAAAGCTACAAGTGAGACTCCTTCCTTCTCTCCCACAATCTTGACAGTAGACACTGTAGGGTCTAAGGGACAAACCGTGTGATACTCCAAGGGAGTACTGGGCCGCATTATTCGAAAAACCTACTAATAGACTACAAAAAGGTGCGCCTTGGAATGAGCTTGGTGAACACCTCATAGTTGGTATCAGAGCGCTCATTAGAATAGAATATGAGGTAAGCTTAAGATTTTTTTAAAAATTTATAAATACAGCCTAGGATATATTTTCTTCTCTTCATTAATGTATGTTTTTGAATTATAGCAAAGTAACAAATCTTGGAAATGATTCTTAATCTTTCGAATAATGTTCATGTCAGCTATGCATTCATCCAGTCTTTCCTAGAGGAATCAGATGATGCAGATATAAGATCAGTTGTAGAACCCCTTGCCTCTATATCATGAAAGACGGTTCGATGCAAGCTGTCTAGCTTATCTTCAAAATAATCTGAAAAGGGAGAAATGGATGGAAGATCTTATAGTTGTCAAGATCTCTCTATTTTGTGAAGGGAGTGTAAACTCAACCCTGTATACTAGGGGCAAGAAGATCAAACTAAACCCGTATATCTATGAGGAAGTTATAAAGATCCTTCCAACCAACAAAATAAAAGTTGTAGGTCGCTCTAGCCACCTCAACTATAAAAAGGATGAATTTCCTAATCTCCCTAAAAAATATAGATTCCTAGATATCTACTCTCAAAATCCAAGTTACTTTATAAAGGATGTATCAAACTCTCACGCTTAGATCGTAGTAGGGAATCATTTTCTAAAAAAATAATATGAGCCTATGAGCTATCTTAATAATGTATTTATTCCCATTTGATTACCTTGTATATCCCTTGTAATAAAGATTGATTAATACTTTATCAATGAGAGAAATAATGAGACCCTTTTTTTCCTTGGAACCTTAATAATTGCAATTTAACTCTAGCAATGGGAGAATAATTTTATTTGATTTTTTTAATAAATTAAGTGAGAAATAATTTGAGTATCAAACTCTAATATTAACACTATACAAATTTCATAAAGTTTAAGTTGAGAATTGTTGAAAATTTCATAGAATTTTGCACCCACAATAATTCCTAATGAAGCCCAAGAGAAAATGAATCTTTTGAAGTAAGTCAAACCTCCGGAATTTGATGGGAGAGGTAAGAATCTGGAAGCCGAGATAGAAATTTGGATCAAATCCATGAAAGATTATTTTACTGCTACTGGGATTATCCTAGCCAACGAAGCCATGATAGCTAATCTAAAATTAATTGGTAAAGCTCGACTCTGATGGAAGCAGTGGTGCTAAGATCAAGCTATCCCTAAAAATACCATTGTAACTTGGGATTTGCTGAAAGAAGTTGTAAGAGGAAGATATTTACCTCTATCTTATTGCACCCAGAAGATGAATGTGTTCTTTAATTTGAAACATATTATTCCAAGTTTGTTTCGCTTCATAAATATGCACCCTCCATGGAAACTACTTAGCAAAGTGTCCAAGTTATGCAATGGGCCTCCTTTGAACACTTGTTTGGAATCAATGTGCCCAAGATGCTTTGATTTGAGATCCAAGCTGGTCCTATTGTGCGGAAAGCACAATCAAAACCTAAAAATAATAATTTTTGGAGCTACAATAACTAGAAAAAAGGAGGATTCAAAGGTCAAGTAAAGGTCAATTTCACCAAGGTTTGAAGAAAAAGGCAAAATCCAATGCAATTGAAAATTTTCTTCCTACCTAATGGGAAATGTTCAAGACACTCATAATCCATTCCCAATGATGTTCATATCCATTGTGGAAAAGTTCAAGTCACATTTCATGATTTAAATAATGAAATAGCAACTACACAAGGTGAAACACAGAAACCTAAGGTTCAAATAGCAAAAGCTTCTTTAATTGTGTGAATTAAAGGCCTGAAGAAAGGATTACTTGTTTACATAATCAAGCTTTACAAGGTAAATCAAGATGGTCAGATAGAAGAAGAACCATCCTGGTTAAAAGAATACATTGATGTATTTCCTAAAGAGCTAACTAAGTTACCTCTGGAAAGAGAAGTCGATCATGAGATCATACTTATTCCAGGAGCAGCTCTAGTTGCAAAAATACCTTACAAAATGTCTATTCTTGAAGCCATCAAACTAAAATAGAAACTCAAACAACTACTAAAAAAAGGGTGTATTTGGCCAAGTAGTTTACCATGGGGAGCCCCAATATTATTCCAAAAGAAAAAATATGGAACTCTCTATCTTTATATCGACTACTAAGGGCTAAATTGGGTAACAGTGAAGAATAAGTACCTTGTTTTGAGGATTGGCGAGCTTCTTGATCATGTACAAGAAGCAATGATCTTTTCTAAGATCGATCTTCGATCAAGATATTGTTAGATCAAAATCAAGAATGAAGATATTTCTAAAACTGCTTGCAACATAAGATATAATCGTTTCAAATTCATTGCGATGTCATTTGGGTTGATTAATGTCCCATTCACCTTTAATAGGTTAGTGTAGGACATTTTCAAACTCCATCTCAATGATTTTTTTTTTGTATTCTTTGATGACATATTAACATATTCTAAGGAGGAATAAGATCATGAACCACACCTTTGCATTGTCTTGGAGACGATGAGAACACACAAGTTGTATGCCAAGAAGAAGAATAAGTGTGCCATCTTCAAAAGGAAGATTGAATACTTGGGATTCATAGTGTCTACTCAAGGTATATCAGTAGATCCTACCAAGGTCAAAGCCGTTTAAGATTGGTCACCCCCAATTACTATCAAGGAAGTGTGAAGTTTTCTAGGTCTAATAGGATGGTATAGGATATTCATCAGAAACTATGCCCAATTTGCAACACCTCTTATAAATCTCAAAAAGCAAGTTGCCATTATCTAGACACCAATTGAACAATCCAGCTTTGAGAAACTAAAGCATAGTTTGATAATTGCTCCTATCTTATGGCTATCAAACTTAAGCAAGGAATTTGAAGTTGTCATAGATGCCAATTTTCTTGCATTGGGATGCGTACTAATGCACGAAGGTCATCCTATAGCTTACTCTTTGAGAAAATTGAAAGCCCATGAAAAGAGATATGCTACTCAAGACTTGGAGTTGTTAGTTGTGATTCACGCTCTCAAGTTATGAAGACATTACTTACTTGGAAATCAATTTTACTTAGTCACAAATCATAAAAGTCTCAAGTGGATTTTTACTCAACTTGATCTTAATATGAGACAACAACTGTGGATTGAAATTTTGCAGGAGTATGAATTTAAAATTAAGTTTAAGCATCCTGGTAAAGAAAATGTAGTAGCATATACCCTTAGTCTTAAATCCTTCCTTAATGATCTTATCACTGAAGAACCATCTAGGACAAAAACTCTAGCTACAGTGGTATTAATGCCCATTAATTCTATCATTGAGTTAACTAAGGATGAAGCAAATAAGGACCCAACCTATCAACAATTGTTTTGGAAAGTTCAAAATAAGGAACAAGATCCCAAATTCAAGACTAAGTATCAAAAACTCTTAGTTGATAAGAACAAAGGACTTGTTTATTTCAGAATGAGGCTATGCATTCCTTCAAGTTGGAATCTCAAGAGAAGGATACTTTGGGAAGCACATGACTTTCCTTTTTCAGGACACCCGAGGTATGCAAAAACTCTTAATGTTGTTAGGAAAATCTATTACTATCAAAGACTCAAGGGTGATGTACTTAAGTATGTCACTGAATGTCTAAATTTCCAAAGGGTAAAATATGAATGTGTCAAGTTACAAGGAAAACTCCAGCCACTTGATATTCTCCAGATGAAATGGGAGGTTATTAGCATGGACTTTATAGCTAGTTTACCTTATGTGTAAGGGGAATATAACTCAATAATGGTAATAGTAGACATACTAACAAAGGTCACTCATCTTATTCCAACAAAAACCAATTACAAAGCTTCAGATATTGCAATAATTTTTGTAAAAGAGATTTTTAGGTTACATGGGTTACCTAAAAGGATCATCAGTGATCATGATTCTCTTTTCACATCACATTTCTTGAAAAGTTTATTTGAAGCCATTGGATCCCAAATTTTTTTCAATACTGCTTATCATCCACAAAATGGTGGGCAGACAGAACGAGTTAACTAGGTGATTGAGGATATTCTACAGGAATATTGCAGTAAGGGAACCTAAAAAGTAGATTCAGTACCTACCCTTAGTGGAATTTAACATAATATTAATGAGTTTGGGAATCTCCCAATTTCCATTTTTTGAATACTAAAAAGATATTCAATCTCCACCAACAATCCTATTCTAAAGTTGACACCCTTGTGATTTTTTAGTCTCCCTTGTGCTCTATGAATCATCATCCCTAAATTTAGTCCTTGGCTTCACAAGGACTCCAAGTATTGTAGTCTTTTACTAATTGATTGCCTCCCTTCCTATCTACTTGGTTGTTGTCCACATTGGCCCCTTGTGAATATATCTTGATTCTCACATTTCTCTTTAATTGCAACATCTTGCATCTACAATAAAGAAGAAAATTTATAGGTATATACACCTCCCTACCAACCTCGTTTTTGGCACCCGGATAGGATACCCATAAGTTTGCGAAAACCATATGATGTGACCTATCATTGGAAAGAGCTTGAAAAATGGAATCTATTGAGCTATAGAGCGCTTTATTTGGAGTTATAGTATTCAAGTTATGACAAATCCAAAGATTTGACCAGGTGTCCCAAACTTATGGGAAATTCCCATATTCCCCAATATGGTGTTATTTGTTTATAATGCCTCCTATCATCAAAATATTCAGATGACTCCATTTCAGGCACTATATGGTCAAGATTGTCGTATGCCACTTAATTTTTCCGCTCCTACTCTAAGGGTAGAAGCTTTGAGAAAAATGTTAGAAGAAATGGATGATCAAATCAAGATTATTAGACAAGATATTCAAGTAGCCAAGGACTATCAAAGAAAGTGTATGCTAATATAAAAAGGCAAGAATGAATCTTCAAAGAAGGAGACATAGCCTTCATTTGTGTCCAGAAGAGTTACTTGTATTTAGGAGAATTCAAGAAGGTAAGTCCAAGATATTGTGGACCCTACAAGGTTCTCAAGTGCTTAAGACTAAGTGCTTACAAGATACAACTCCCTTAGAATTTAGAAATCCACAATGTATTTCATGTTAGCTTATTGAAAGCATACATGGCTAACCCTAACCATATCCTTGATGATCAACAAGTTGTAATACCTAGCCAAGGAGTCCTTGAACTACAATCTAATAGAGTTATTGATATAAGAGAGAGAAAATTGAGAAGTAGAACCCTTAAAGAATACCTTGTCCAGTGGACAGATTATCTTGAAGAAGATGCTACATGGATAGACGAGAATGTTCTATATCAACAATACCCATGGTTTCTCTCGAGATGAGGACATGTCGATTTCTCTAAGAGGGGAGGATGTAATATTCCAGTGCAAATATAAGTTAGTGAGTTATTTCATAAGTTAGTTAGTAAGGTTACTAACTAAAAAACTAACGTTAAAAAAATAACTAGTAATTGACGTTTAAAAAAATGAAGACGATGATTAATCGCTGCCATAAAAGTCGCCTCATCATCAACAACAACATTGCCAATCTTGTTCGTCGTCATCATCACATCATTGTCATTTTCTTCATCATCACCATCATCATTATCATCTTCTTTACCATAAATATCTTCTTTAGCACCAAAATAGGCATCAAAAGACTCACGACCCCCCTTGTCTTAAGAAAATTAAATAAAATAATAAAATAAAGGAGAAAGAAGTTCCCCACTTTGAGTGGAGGAGATGTCCTTACACAAAGAGAGAGAAAAGAGAGGGGAAGGGAGACATAGCATGCACTCCCTTGTGCCTATATAAATGCATGCCCTTTACACAGTTTGGAGAGAGGCGCAAGGAGATTCCGAGAGGCTACAAGAGGGAGGTAGAGAGAGAGAGAGGTAGAAGGATTTCCCCCTGCTCTGAGTCACTACGAGAGGGAGCTGGAGAGGGAGAGAGTTAGAGAGAGAGAGAGAGAGAGAGAGAGAGAGAGAGAGAGAGAGAGAGAGAGAGAGAGAGAGAGAGAGAGAGATGAAAGAAGATCCCACGAGGCTGCGAGAGAGGGAATGTGAGAGAGGACTAGAGAGGAAAAGAATTAACTCAACCTCCCCCTATCTTGGTCTTCAACTCGGCAATCTTCTCTCATGCTCTCCCATCCCGAATTCATTCCACCTTCTCTATTTCTCGAATATGCTCGCGATCAATGGCTCCAAAGCAACAAGGCAGAAAGACCATGAGATCCACTACAATTGGTCAAAGAACGGGTACTGCTAGAGACATTGAAGTGCCTCAGGTTACAGGAGTTGCCACCACCATTGGAACATCAAGTGTGACAAACACAATTGCAAGAAAATACGAAATTCCCAATATCGTCATGCCAAACCAGGTTATTCACAACTAAAAAATAGGCTATTATTTTCATATTTTCACGTAAAATAGTATGGTTTTTGCCACATTTTTACATAAAATGTTAGCTTTTATATTAAATGGTACAAAAACTACTTATTAGAGTACATGGAGAACATCTATATAAAAATTAAGTACATAAAAGCTTCCATATTTACACTTAAACACAATATTAGTGAGTTTGGGAATCTCCCAATTCCCATTTTTTGAATACTAAAAAGGTGGCATATGGATAACATACCCATAAGTTTCTCAAAACCATATGATGTGACCTATCATTGGAAAGTGCTTGAAAAAATGAATCTATTGAGCTATAGAGCACTCGATTTGGAGTTATAGTTTTCAAGTTATGAGAAATCCAAAGATTTGACCATGTCTCCCAAACTTATGGAAATTTTCCATATTCCCCAATATGGTGTTCTTACATGAAATGACAATTTTATCTAGAGAGTGTATTAATACACGCATAAACGATTAACTACTACCTATGATTTGTAGTTAGATTAATCAAGATTATAATTCGTAGAATCATGATGAGAATAGTTGTAGAAGGTTATTACACGATATGAGTAAAGGACTTTATGTGCACTCAAGATTAGTAAAATAATTGGATATATTTATTATCAAATACGACAATGGTTAAGAGTTTCTTAACGCTTAAAAAGTAAAAGTCTATTTGAAGTTCTTGTAAAACATCTCATTAAGTTATTGTCACGATATTTTTCTAAGTACCAACTAAAGGAAATTCACTTATGTTGGGTAAGTTAGCCCTAAACAAGAAATTCATGTCTTGCTTAATAAAGTTGAAAGAATGGTACTCATCATTTCTTTAAGGAGAGGAGGATACTCATTAGATGGTAAGGTTACCTTATTCTAAGATCTACCTTGGCTATGTGAAGTTTTGAGCTCCACGATGGTGTGATTGTCATTGCATCATTATATATTTGAAAGGATTGTTTGTGTTTGCTAGAATCTAGATCTCTGATTTAAAAATATTGACAAACATGATTAAAGAAAACATTGAACTAAGCTACCCTCAAGCTAGTTGTGAGACCCTACTCCAAAGGGATCATGGTTATCCCTTTGAGATGCTTAGACCGACTCCGTGTAGCAGAAAGGTTTGTTCGTAGAGATAGTCTCGAGCAGTAGAAAATGTGGATGCTAAGTGTTGAGATGACAAGCTCAACACATGTGGACATTGATGATGGACCGCCTGGTTAGGTGGGTCCACACGTCTACACTTAGCACGTCGGTGGTCATTATGACTTACACATGGCCACTGACTCATTACTTATTATATTCAGGTTGTTACACCTATTTACAGCTAGCATAGTTATAGCGCCAGTCGACTAGTGTAGTCGGTTATGCATTGTTTGACTTAGGAGGCCACTTTCCTTTTATGTTGTATCTTATCTATACTTGGTGTACATTGTAAAGTGTGTGGAAGAAGAAGAAGAAATCAGCAAGAAAACGTTTTGGCCTCCATCTCTCTTCTTGTCTCTTGAGTGAGCTTCTCCTTGTGCATTCTGTGTGTGATCGGCGCAACATCTTGAGCAAGTCCCCCCACCACGCGATTCTTGACACTAAGGGGGGCTCTGGCCATAAATTTTGCTTTACTCCTAGAATCCGACAAGCCCCTTTGTGACCCAGGATGGGATCTTGGAACCCTAATACTAGTTACAAGGGAGAAATCTTGGTGGGCAAAATATGCTGGTGGAATTTTGTATATCTTCCGTAGGGTCGAAAAGATGGAAATTGTAATAAAATTTCAATATAGTAAAGGAATTTATATTTACTCAAGGTTTGTTTGATTTATATGCATGTCCATGAGATAAATTACATGAATGAACTTGTGATTCAATGGACTAATTAAGAAAGGTAGGTGTATATATTTCAATAAATGTGTTGTAGGTAATTAAGAAAACTAAAGATGATACCATGATCAATGGAAAGTGGGTGGGGGTGAACCCGGGCGGTCCATCCAATGGTAGGGTACTCCTAGTTAGTTGGGAGCTTTTCTAAATTGGCGATAGAAATAGGAAGACCAACTAGTTGCTAAGTAGAATGAACTTGCATTGTTTTGGGGGGACTAGAATGAAATTTTGCCTATGGGGAGAAAGATTGACGTACCACACTCCCCTTCATCTCCCATTCTCTTTGAACCAAGTGCAATGGCAAGTCCGCTTTAGTTCAAGTAATCATGTAGGAAATGAGAACTTGAAATTACTAATGCTAGCTGGCTATTAGGAGACCCATCTGATTTTAGGAACTTGGAAATCCAATTCTATCCTAATGGGTTCAGTCGGAACTCTTCTATTGTGATGTAGACTCAGTAGGATCTAACTGAAAAACCCAGTGATACTCCGAGGGAGTATCAACAGCATCATTTGGAATACCTATTGATGGACTACAAAAATGTATTCCTTTAGTAGACACCTCAGAGCCCTTAACTTTGCAATTGCTACCTCTATCTTCTAACTTTCTTTCCAACTATATAATACGTAAGGCCAATAACTCCACTCGGTTCAACTTCTCTTTCCAAGGTAGCACACTCCATGTGACTACTTGGGTACACTACTCATGGATATATGTGTGCATCAAGTGGGTTCAAAATAAGGTATTTTTAAAATACCATTAGTATATATTATTTACAGATAGAAGGATGTAATATAAAGGGGTTGTTTAGAGATTGAATAGAAAAGGGTTATGTTTATTCAAGAAAAATTCACTGATTTATAAATAGTCCTTGAATGCACATGATGTAGAGGATATACATATAGTAACCTCTCCGAGTGTGACTATCATCTCTTCTATTGGCATAAGAGGGAGCAATCGTGGCCACTCTTTTACCTTATCTCCACATGCTTTTGCTAATGCCTTCACAATAGATGGATGACCTCTTTTACTTTTGCCATTTCCTTTAAGGTTATAAGCTAAAGTTATTTATCCCCAATCGTAGAAAGAAATCATGGGCTTCATCTGCATCTAGTTCACCCCTATCTGCTGTAATTTTTTCCACACAACCATATCGACAAAGGATCTCTTCTAAGAGAAAAGTACACACTACATTTGTTGTCTTGGTACGTAGAGCTCTCCCTTCCACTTGATTAGTCAAGTCTTCACGAGCAAGATATCTCTTTTGCCAAAGACCTATAGGCATCATGACTAAATCCACCACCCGCTTAAAATGAGGAGATAAGGGATATGTGGACTACAATCCATCTCAATATCTCATAGATGAATACATTTGACATGTCGTACATGTTTTCACAGAGTGAGTAACATTTTCTTATGAAGTTTTGTCACCCAAAACTCGCACTGGCATACCTTGTTTCTTCTTAGCATGTTTCCACAAGTATCCATCTTTTAAGAAAAACCCATAGGCTTTCCTCCTTCTTAAACTCCTCATCCAACCGCTCGTCTCTCTTTGTTAATGTACTAAGGTATTGGCTAATTCTCAACCACTCTCTTGCATATTTTTCTTCTAGAAATATTCTACACAAGATACATAACATCTAAAGTGTCTTCTCTTTGTTTTCCAAGCTTTTGTTAGTGCTATAGAAACTCTTTGCATTGCTAATTCACTCTTACCACATCATTTTTAGTTGCAATAAAGTCATCTTCTTCCTCCTTATCCATCATCCCATCTTCGTTCTCATAGCATGCTTGAGATAACATGTCTATGACTCGGGTATCTCTTCTTGCAATATGCTAAAATTCAAGGTTCAAAGATTTTATGTATGCAATCCATTGGAATGTAGCAATGTCGGGGGGTAGAAAAACTAGTAATCATACCCAATACTAGCAAACAATAAGTCTCAATGACTACACGAGCATCCATAAAATACTCCTTATCATATTTAAGGGCTATCACAAACCCCACAATTCTCTTTTTACATGTGGATACCTTCTCTATCCTTCAGTCAATACTTTAGCACCAAATTGAACTGCATATCTTTGCCCTTCCTCATCATCTTTTCCAATTTCCCATCCAATCCTAATTGGACTCGTATCAACAATAATAATGATGGGCTTTTCATGTAAATAATCATCCTTTCTCAATGTAGGAGCACATTGCAAGAGTTGCTTCAATTTATTCATTGATTCTAATGCTTCCTTTCCCAGTGAAACCTCTTACATTTTCTCAAGAGCTGATATAGAGCATCAGCTACATGTTCAAAGTGAGGGATCCATATCAAATAGAACACACATACACCCAATAATATATGCATATTAGATGCATTCGTACATACATCTTGCATTCTATCAACCCCATCTATTTTTGTTGGTGATGGTCTTTGCCCATAGGGCCCACACATATGCCCAATAATCAAAACCTGTTCAATTCCAAAGACTAACTTTTATCCAAAAAGAGTTAAATGCACCTCTTTTAGATGAGTCCAATTCCTTTCACAATCAACAATATAGTTTGCAACAAACTATTTACACCCATGAGCATCCATCTATTCATTCTTTTCATCCATCGCACACCCTTTGATTGAAACGTCATCTAAGAAGGGAATTGTCAATTGTGGTATAAAATCCTTGAGTACCCTATTCATAGCATTTGTCATGTGTGCCACTGAGTTCATTGCACCCTATGAGAGACTACATATTTGTACTAACCCCAAGAGAGTCTTCATGGTTGTGATATCCCTGCTCTCAACTACAAGCTTAAACTGAATATATCCCAAGTAAGTATCACCCAAAGAATAGATTGCTCTACCTGCAAAAGCCTCTACAAATTCATCAACCACAGGATGTGCACCCACATTTCTTATGGTCACTTTATTGGTTGGATGCATGTCTTGAATAAATCTCAAAGCCCCATTCTTTTTAGGTACAGTAAACCAATGATTTGAGTATGGGGCTGAAGAGGGATCCAAGATCATCATATGAATCTTTTCATTTAGCAAACCCATTAGCTTTGGCAAGTAAGCTTTAGGCACTAGAATAGGTCTTAAGTTCCATGGTACATGTGACACAATAAATATTACCATAGAAGAGATAACATTCTTATCCACACAACCTATTTCAATTGGCTAAAATGAAAATGATTTTCCATGCCTAGCCAACATCTACATAAAATAATCTCTTTTAGTAGGCTAATGAAATCCTTATGCACCAAATTTCAATTCCTCTACTGTTTCAACTGTACCCATAAGCTTGACTGCCCTGATACTTTTTCATATAGACCCTCATTTTCTAGTGGAAGTGGCAAACCAATTGGTTTCACCTTTTTGTCAACCATCTTATACTTTGTCTCCATAACTGCTTCAACCCATTGTAATCCTTCATGCTGAGCAAACAGTGCTATAACATCATACATGTCCAAAGAACATACTGACAAGACTCCATTTTTAGCCTCATTTTATGCATGTATAGTTGCTTAAAAATTTTCCATAGTGTCATTAATATTTAGCCTATAAAATATGCCTAAAATGCCTTCATTTTAACCTAACAACCCTAGTGCTCTCTGTTCCTTAGCACCATGTTTCATAGATATGTGTTTAGCATTGCATATATCTTTCGAAGGCTTACCAACATGAACTATTTGCTGTAAATTGAGAATAGCCAATAGTAAATACATGCTTCATTCCATTAAGAGGCGAGCACGTCCTATGAATAGCACTACTATAGCCGCAGATTACAATAGTGCTTAATGAAAATCTAGGTCTTTGAATTCCCTTGCATTTGGAGGCAAAGGATACTCTCGAAGCGTATCTTGATTCCTAGGATGATTAACACAAATGGTAAGAAATTGGACTTCTTTCCTCCCATCCTTACCTTTGACTCTTGCATAAGTAGAACCATCATCAAGCACCTTTGTTTCCATATGCACTCTTGTAATATAGGGATGTCCCAAAATCACTGCATATGAAGAATTATCTTGCACAAAGAAATGTTGCTCTTCTTCTACATCACCAATTGTCACTTTTACATTAGGATATGCAGCATAGAGCTCCCACTAAGAATTATTTACAGCCCTCATATGCCGACCATGATCATTGTCCAAAGGCCATACACCATTCTCATACAATCCACACTCAATGAAATTAATCTCAAACCAGTGATCAAGCAACACAAGGAGTTTCACACTCCCCTATTTTCACTACCATTTCAGTGGTAGCTGTGGCCTAGTAATTTCTTGTAAAATGACTTTGAGGAATAAGTCATGGAGTCTCTTCCCCATATTATTGCATCTACCTTACTCCACGATGCATATTGCTACAAGACAATGCATTCCCAACCACTTTCTTCTTTCTTCCACATGTTGTCCACTGATTAGTAGCATCCTGCATAGATAAACTAGCACTTACATCATGCTCATATTTAGCCTGAATACCTAACAAACTAGTTTTCTCTTCAAATTGCGGCAATAGACTAGTGGTATGATCAAGAAACTGACACTTCCTCTTAATTATGTCAATGATTTTGTCATGAAATTTGTGCTTGGAGATGCCAAGCACCTCTTCCAAGGTGAATTCCACTCGAGTGTTTAAAATCCATTCTTTAAGAACCTTCTTAAGATCCGCAGCTTTCTCAATATCAGGCTAGTGTAGCATATATCTTGGCTGTTTGCCCTTCTTTTTTCCCTCTTGTTTACTATCATATTTATGTCCTACCCAACCTCTTTCATAACATGCTTGGGAGGTGGCTAATTTTTAGCTTTAGGATGAGGCACACTTCTTCTTATCACTCTCTTAGATGTCCCTACATTATCTTCATCTCTCTTTCATTTTCTTCCACAAGTACATTCGTATTTTCCACCTTTGCTAAATATGCATACACTAAGTATGCATCTATTGGTGATTCCCAGCCAATTATGTCATGAATGTCTTGCCTTGTATGAGACATTTCACTATTACTAAATTTTCTCTTTTTAGTTGCATGCAAATCATGTGCCCATATTCCAGCCTTCGGACCATGGCCGGGCATTCTATCCAACCGTAGACCAAAACTAGAAGCATGTAAACTGCATAAGCATTTTCAACAGTAGCTAAGTCTTCCAACAACTTTTACATACCTCTCTTTCCGAAATTCAAAGCAAGAGGAAATATTGTTTCTTATGCATGGATCTTGCCATCTTTCCAAAAGATAAGTTGTCATGCCAAGGCCTCTTGAAAAGCAACACAATCCTTCCTTTCATATTGCAAACTATCACACTGCATACATCTTTTCCATGGTTTAGGGGCTACTACCCATCCCCTTTCCTCTCGTCCTTTCTTATCTAATTTTGTGACCTTCAACTAAAGATCCCACATGCTTTTCACAAATTCATCTCATATATATTCTCTAACAGTGGGAATCGCGTGCCAACATAGCGTTAGGCACAAAAGTAGGTGGCTTACTAGATACATCAACTATTTTCCCCATAACAATCTTTATCTTCTTCTATGCTTATTCACTAGTGTAATGACAACTTCCTTAACATGTCTCCACTCTATTTTAAGTGTTGCCTTTGTAGTTTGATTCTCTAACAAATCATCAAGCTTCTCTTGGAGCTCAAGATCTGCTACTTATAGAAACAATTCAACTTTCCAACTTACAAGAGCTTGCTATTCTGCAAGATCTAACTACTTGAGAGCGAAATTTTGATGCCGAGAAGTGCTTAAAAATAGCAAAAAATTACGAATATCAAGGGAAAAATATTCAACGTCGAAGGCGGCGGCTCGATCTAGGACGATTTTAAGCGTCAAAGTGCTGTAAAGGCGCCCGAGCGACACTTGTTGATTTTTCATAATTTCTCAGATTGTCGTAAGGGTTGACAAGACTTACCAGGCAATGTGGGATGCCGAGTCGGATGCCCAAGATTTTTCAGAGCTCAATTCAGAGTCCAGACGGGGAAGGAGCCAAGAAATCGGGCAAGATACGAAAAGGTGGACATTAGAGTGGCCAAATGTAAGTGACCTTTGGGGGGGCCTTGGGGCATTTTATGCCACATAAAAGCGTGGCATCTTTTGGAGGCACAAAACATGAGGAGAGGGCGCCATCAGAGAGCGCCAAAATTTGCGCTAAAAGGATGGGAGATCAAGCATGCTGCCTGTGAACAACCATACCAATTGATCATTGCCCTTCAATCCCCTCTGCCTGCTGGTCATATCCCCGTGCTTCGCTCCTCCAATGGTGGTCTCTATGAAGATTTCTGATTTCAGTATTTCTCTTTCCTCCCTCTCTCTCTTCTAAGGGCAGATTCATGTGGTGAAGAAGAAGAAGAAGAATGGATGACGGATGCTTGTCCAATGAATACCGGATTACTCTGTGGTTCAAGAGGAATGAAGATTGCTGATTGTGGACTGTCATGGACATTAATGGCTGCTGGAAATCAGTCCCGAGATATGGCAAATAAAAACCCGCAGCCCGCAAAGAACGGTAATCTCATTTTTACAAAGGAAATAGATGTTTCTTGCAATTTGCTTCATGAACATTTCTTCCCATGGGGGAATTATGCATTATGTTGTTATTTGCTATGAGCTTGATCAGTTTATGCTCAAAAAATCAAAAAATCATAAGTGTTGTGACTGAAATTAATGGTGTAAAACATGCGAAATATGGGGAAATTAGATGTTTTTGATATATAAATGGAAAATATAATAGGACACACTAACTAAATTTGTGTTTTTGCTAAAAATGAACCTAAGGGCCACAGCCCACAACTCATTTTGTATTTTTAGTTATTTAATATTACAAAAAATACAAGAAAAATAGGAGAAATGGATAAAAATAGGGAAAAAATAGATTTTGAGTGCCGAAAATTAAGGAAAAGTAAAATTCATGTTTGTGTATGTATGGGGGGCCTGAAGTACGAGGTTTAGCCTCAGTTCAGCCCTACCTTTATGTTTTAGTGAGTTTTTATTGCTTTTCATACAATAAAAACATGGAAAATATTACCCTAAACCTATGCATCGTGCACAATCTAAACGGTGAGGGGGTAAAGAGAATGAGAGTGGTGTTTAAGTGCTGAGAGAAATAAAAGGCTGATTGTCTTCATTTGTGCGTATCATATAGATCGGTCGTTAATTTAAAATAAGGATCTAGTAGCATGAGGTTTCCTCGGTGCTAGGTTCATGCAACGTAGCAATTACGCGTCAGAGAAATTCATTGAAAGAATGCTTTTGCTCTAAGCACAAATGCTGAATTTCTTAATTGTTTGAGCACATGGACATTCACAATTTGCATGAAGCATAAAATGATAAAAGGTATCAGACAATACCTCCTGGATGCATAGCACCTATATTCTCTAGATCGTGACCAACGTTGAGTGAGTAAGGTTGCCCAAGCTGTAGGCTAGGCGTTGGGTCTAGGGGAAAGAAAGTGAGGAAAATGGTACATTCCTGGATACGATCAATTGGTACCTTGAGTGGAAATATGTGCGATATTGTGTTTTATGTTGAGCGATGCATCGAGGGGCCAATCCCCAAGGTGTAGGAGAGTCGCAGTGAGGTAGCGACAGTCAGCCGTGGGAGGACCTCCTATGTTTGTACTTCGTGCTATTTGGCAATGTGTTGGGACTCCCTCTGAGGAGTGTTAATCGGGTTAGAGTTGGACTATGAGACGTGATACAGACACAAGATGTTTAGGAAGATGATGTATGTGTCATCCACGCTCCTGGCCGCGAGGCCATGGGGTTGTTGAGCGCATAATAGAGGTCCGGCTAGTGCATGAGCCAGTGCCGGCCCATTTTAGGTCCCATCAGTGGTGCATCTACCGGGAGCCACTTATAAGTGGTGGTTTTTGGATATAGGGTTTCTAGGGACCAAAAGGAAGTTGATTTATGTCCTCTGACAAGGACCGTCAAGCCAAAATCTAGAAAGCAGAACGTGCTGAGAGGGCTAGACACACGGTTAGAGATCGTGAGCCATTATTCTCCTTAAAGGAGTAGTCCAGTACGTATACAAAGCAGTGGTCTTAGTCACCTAACTGCTCCACCTATTCCATTAGGTGCAGGAGGAAGCATAAGTTATTCCTCTTCTCCACCAAGTCCACCCACTTCAAGTGGGGGTGTGAATCCATCATTTCAAGCTCCTATCGCTAATTCGATAGTCACCATGGCACAGCCTTTTGCGATTCCTGAAGGGACACCGGATTTACCAGCCTTAGGAGTTCACTTGCCCATTTTTAATGGGTTAGCGGAAGAGGATGCAGAATTTCACATTTGTGAATTTCAAAGATTGATGTTCAACTATCGCATCCAGGACGAGGGACATCTCATGATGTTCTTCAATATGACGTTAAAAGGAGGGGCTGCGGTATGGTATCACAACATAGAGTCTGGAACCATAACCACCATTGATCAATTCTATGCAGCTTTCCGATCGGAATATACCCCTGAAAGAGGTGGCCAATATTAGTTGCGGGTCTTGAATGTAACATGTCAAGATCCTCACGAGAATGTGAAAGCATATGCTAAGAAGTTGAAGGAAGTATTCCGTAAGTTGCAAACTTACATTCCCATTCCACCAGCTGCCCAATTGCAATAATTTTTGCATGGGTTGGATTTTAATATCCAAGTACAATTGAGCAGTGTGGCCCTAGCAAATATAGATACCGCTACTACGTGGGCAGAGGGAGTAGAAGCACGATTACAAACTGCCTACTCCTCTCGAATGAATGTTAACAGGGTTTAGCACCTAGTGGCAATCCAGCATTGACGAATGGAAGTCAAGGGATGCCTATAACTAACCGTATTGGGAGAGGGAGTGTGGTTCAAAATGTACCTCTATTATCGGCTCCTCCCAATGTGACTATGCCCATGGCAAGTCAGTTGGCTCCATCAAATGTTGGAGGCCAAGTTTCAAATTCTAATGTTGTCCCTATGGGTCAACAGCCAATTCCAAATCAGATTGTTAGGCCAATGGAACGATGAGTTGACGATCGAGGCTACGAGTTGAGTGCATCTAATGTCCTTGGCGAAGTTAAGGACATGATGAAGCATTATACCGATATGATTTCCAAACAATATCGACAAATAGCCATCGGCATTAATTTCTTGAAGAAGCAACAAAATTTGATAGGGAGTCGATACCCTGAAGAGGGTGGACCCTCTAGATTCAGTTGTAAATGGTGTGGTGGACAGCACTTCCCCAGAAACTGTCCAAATGTGAAATGTGACATTTGTGGGAAGTCGGGTCATTTAGCTGCTACCTGTTGGAGTAAGATTAGTTCTCTCCAAGAAGGGAGTAAACATCTAGGCCCAGTGAATCATAGAGCGCAAGGAAATAACTTGCAGCAAAATGATGCACCTAGGCAAATATTACAGAGGGGAAAAACAACTATAGAAGAGTTGCCACAAGGCAACGGAGTCAGCCTTATTGAGGCTGTAAAAGTTAATGATGCTAAAACCTCTAACTTAAGAGCCGTGACAAGAGGCCAAAAGGCTAAAGATGTTGGCAAAGATAATGCAAAACCGGTTGAGGCAAACCCTAGACAAGGGGATAAGGAGACGCAAGTCCAGAATTCTAGCATAGAAGGGGGACCGCTAAGGCCGGTTGACAAGAAATTTGACCCTAAGAAGGATGAGGAAGGGCCCAGAAAGAAGGCAAGAGCCAAGAAAGAAGTACCAAAACCGGTCCAAAGACCAAAAGAGAGGATGGTTTAGCGAGAAAAGAGAGCTTTGGCTACTTATCATGACTTCGATTTAGCAAGTTCTCTTTGCAAAGTTAAACCAGATGTGAACCTCTTGCAATTGATTAAATTATCTCTAGGAGTACGCAAGGAATTTAAGAAGATCATGCGTATCGGGTATATTGTGGAACCTCTGGGCATAGCACGAGTAGGGGAAGATTGGTTTGACCATGCTGAAAAGAACTGCCCTAGGGTTCCAGCTTATGTAAATGGAATATTAGTGGAACATGCCATTGTAGACACTGGATCCTTCGTCAACATCATGAGTTTAGAATTGATGGAGAGGTTGGGTCTAGGCATTCAGAAAGACAGCTCCACCCTTATGATAATGGATGATGATAGTCTAAGACAACAAAAGGTTGCGTTACTAGAGTCCATGTTACAGTTGCAAGTGTAGAATGCTTCTTGGACTTTAGGGTGATAAGATTTGCAGGATGCCCTAGCTATCGAGTGTTGCTAGGTAGGCCTTGGATCTTACGAACAGACTGTCAAGTCAATATACCCACCAATCGAGTGGTTCTAGGTCGAGGTGCTAATCGAGTAATAGTCGATACTTATCCTAAGTCTCCTCAAAGTGAGAGAGCTCCTTTATCTTCTACTGAATTAGAGACATCAGATGATCCATCTGGTAGTGAGACATCATCCAGTGATGAATCTAAAGAGGAGTCCACTACAGAGGATATCTATCAGATAACTCTAAATGAGCCGATAGAGCCTCAAGATAGGATAAGAGATGCGGATGTGATTGAGTTAGACCTTGGCACGTCGACTGATTCGCGGCCAATTAAATTAGGTTCCATGCTCAGTTTAGCAGAAAGGGAGGACTACGTGTCCCTAATTCAAGAATTCTGCGATATCTTTGCCTGGAGTTATGACGAGTTGAGAGGTATTCCTCCCAACCTAGCTGTTCATACTATTCCTGTAAAAGATGGTAGTCGTCCTGTGCGTCAGAAGGTAAGGCGTATGCCTTTTGAATTGAGGGACGGGCCATTTGAGGAGTTACAGAAGTTAAGGAAAGCTGGTTTAATCTTCCCTGTACAACACATAGAATGGTGTTCACCACTTGTTATCAGGAAGAAGAAAAATAACCAGATCCAATTATGTGTGGATTTTAGAGAGCTGAATAAGCAGACGGTTAAATATTACTACCCGTTGCCATTTATTGACCAGATTTTGGATCAATTAGCGGGTAGGGAGATATATTCATTCATGGATTGCTTTGCAAAATATAACCAGATGGCAATTGCAGAGGAAGTCAAGTTGAAAACAACTTTTATTACTGTCTTTAGTACTTTTGTGTACCATGTGATGGCCTTTGGTTTATGCAATGCACCTGGATCGTAGCAATGAACAGCAGACAAGACCTTTGGTGACATTTCCCCAGATGAGCTGAAAGTATTTATTGATGACCTGGGGGCAGCCACTGTAAGGGAAAGGATGTTGGTTATTCTGAGAAAGTGCTTTGAGCGTTGCAGACAATTTTGTATCGCTCTTAACCCACAGAAGTATGTTTTTGGAGTACCTTATGGGTTATTGCTGGGCCATGTGGTCAATTCAGTAGGGATAGCAACTAACCCTGAAAAGATCAAGGTCATAGTTGCTATGAGTCCACCACACACTCCGAAAGAGGTTCATAGCTTTATGTCGTCGATAGGGTACTATCGGAGGTTTATCAATGCCTTGGCAGAAAGAACGTTGCCATTAACAAATTTATTATCCTTTAGCTATTCATTTGAATGGAGCGACCCTTGTAAGGTAGCTTTTGAGGATGTGAAACAGGAGATAGTAAAAGCACCCGTTTTAAAAGCACCTAAAAGAGGTGAGGTGTTCTATATATTTTCAGCAGCCACCATGCATAGTATAAGCTGCTGTTTAGCCCAAATCTGGGAGGAAAAGTGATATCATCCAATAGCTTTTGCGAGTCGGAAATTGGGCATTTCAGATATCAATTATACCTACATGGAGAAGTTGTGTCTTGCGATAATCTTTGGGACTAAGAAATTCAGGCACTACATCCTCTATGAAAAGGTAGTATTCTATACGAAGGCGGAAGGCCTTAGATTGCTTATGAACAAGCTGCAGCTGCCTGATCGTTTGGCAAAGTGGTTAATCACTTTGCAGGAGTTCGATTATGAGATTAAGAGTAAGCCACCAAGGTTGCAGGGTATTGTGGAATGCCTTGTGGATTTCGGGGAGCCGAAAGAGACTTTGGCTGAAGGAAGTGATATTGAGAAAATGTTTAAAATTGATACAGCTTCTATTCCATCTTGGTATGCTGCTATTACACACTATTTATCAACAGGAGAGACTGGAGCTGGTTTATCAAAGTCTGAAAAGAGGAAAATCAAACAACAAGCTTTGAAGTTTTCCTTGATCGCAGGGACATTATATTGGCAAGGTGTTGATGATATTTATCGCCGATGTGTGATGCCTGACGAGGTTCCTTTTATCTTAGAAGAGTGCCATGACTCTGCATGTGGAGGGCACTTTGCGGGACAGTTGACAGCGCAGAAAGATTTATGAGCAGGATATTGGTGGCCGTCTATCTTCCAAGATTCTTTTGAATATGTTAAGAGATGTGATACCTGTCAGAGACATGACAGTAAGAGAAAATAGAAAACATCCACTTATGCCCATCATGGCTATCCTTCCATTTGAGAAGTGGGGCATTGATTTTGTGGGTCCTATTACCCCGTCACCTACTACCCAAAAGAGGTATATTATAGTAGCCACTGATTATTTCACAAAATGGTCAGATGCGCGGGTGACGAGGGAGGACAATGCAAAGGAGACTGCAAGTTTCCTGTTAGAGCAGATTATCTGCCGCTTTGCTCCATCGAGAGAATTAGTGTCGGACCGTGGAACCCATTTTCTGAATAAGGTGATCAAAAGCTTAACTGAGGCTTGGAAAATCAAGCACAATAAAACGACTCCTTATAATCCACAAGTAAACGGGCAGGTGGAAAGTACTAATAAACAGCTTGTGGGTATTTTGTCTAAGATAGTCTCTGAGAAGAAACGAGACTGGGACAAGAAGCTGTATGTGGTAGTATGGGCATATAATACCACATTCAAGCGAGCTACCGGCCATACTCCATTCAAATTGGTTTATGGGGAAGAGTGTGTGTTACCCCTTGAGATCGAATTGCCAACCATACGGTTTGCAATTAACCATTCTTTGGGAGATAAGGATTCCCTTTTTGAACGTTTCACGACCATAGCCCACCTAGATGAGCTAAAATTACAGAGCTTATTACACCAGGAGGTAGCTAAGCATCGGATGAAGCAGTTGCATGATCTTAGAGCGAAGAAATATACCTTTAAAAAAGGACAATTAGTCCTCTATTATGATGTGCGTAGGGAGTTATTTCCAGGGAAGCTGGAACCTAAATGGGATGGTCCCTACAAGATTGTTAGGCTCGGGAAAAATAGGTCTACGGCCCTATTAGCTGATCTACAGGGAGTAGAGTTTAAGAATAAGGTTAATCTTAATAAGATTAAACCTTATTATTTCTAAGTATGCTAATATGGAGAAATGCATTGCAGGCCCATGCTAGGAATGATTTCAGACCTACGGAAGAGCTTAAAAGTCGGTTGATGGGTCGGTTAATCCCTTATTTGGAGCACCCATATCTAGAGCAGAGATACCATCACGAGAAACTTATCTGGTGGAGCAAAGGATAAAAAGTGATTGAGCAAGAAGACAGAACCTTTGTGTGGGAGATTAAAGTCTTTTGCCATCACTGCTTATGACTGTTGACAATCATCCATGTTGAGTTCAATGAAGAAGGTGGGATGGAGCCATCAGTTCATCCTCTAAACATGCTAAACTTTGATTATCATAACTACGAATAGAGGAGTTCATGATGGCCAGTTGTGTAAACCCATTATGGCATACACATGGTATTTTGACGGAGCGTCCAGCGGCCCTAATAAAAAAGGGAGTGTTGGAGTAGTAATCCGAGATCCGGGACGTAGAGTTACGATGAAGTTAGCTGCTTATCTCGGGGTAGGATTCACTAACAATATGGCGGAGTATAAAGCCTTGATTATGGGACTGCATATTGCCAAACAAGGTGGTATTCGTCGGTTGTTAGTAAAAGGGGATTCCCAGTTGATCCTGAATCAACTAGATGGGACATACACAGTGTGGAATCCCATTCTCTGTATGTATCATCGGATTGCGATGACCCTACTTGAGGAGTTTGAGAGAGTGTCTTTTCAGCTGATTCCACGTTACTGGAATCAGTTTGCGGATTCATTAGCAAATCTTGCTTATGAAGAAGACCTCTTCTTTAATTGTGGTCCTAGTTTGGATATTGTGATCAATGATGGAACAGGACCCGGTCGCTTGTGGGGTATGTTATCAGAGCATGCAATATATGGCAGATGATGGTTGATATGGGTGATGCAAAGAGTAGCCGAGACCAATCTACCGTTAGGCCAAGAGGGCCAGTTTTCTGTTTAGTGCAGGTATGGTTAATGGTTTCTTGTTTGAGTTTTGTGCTAGACAGGTTTGAAGAAGAGCTTGGAAGGAGCCTTTTGTTGCATGGAAGCTTCTCGTGGCCCTATCCTGGTGATATCTCTTCTTTATGAGTACTGTGGTTTTTATGCTCTATGTGTTTGTGTACTTGTTTGGGGGATTTTTCGTTGGAGACCGGCGTCCAAGGCATGAAGTCCCAGGTTTAGGTTAAGCATGTTTGAGGGAGGTCTGAGTAGTTGTTGCCTCCTGTAAAGACATTGTCAAGCATTAAAAGACCTGTTTTAGAAGGGAGTCCTAGTGACTCTATTCTGCTAGCCTGCTAGGCGGCTGTTCTAGGAGTTCTTGTTAGTTGTGAGGCCATTAGAGAAGCCTGCCAGAAGGAAAATAAAGATGATAAAGGGAAAGAAACCTTGAATATCTTAAAGATAATAAATATATACAGAGGTGTGTAAAAAGGGGTTCTAACCCCTATCAAAGAAAAGGAAAGAAAGAAGAATTTATAAGCAGTGGATCATTGCCTTGCGAAGGCCTGGTAGGTTCCTAGGGACGAGTCAGACCCGGGGCCGATGCCTTGTCTTCCTAGGGGTGGCATCTTGCTGGAAAAAAAGAAAATCAGGAAGGTTGGAGCGAAAATAAAAGTGAGCATCAGAAAAGGATTAAGTGTCGCCTTGCGAGGGCTTGGTAGGTTCTTGGGTACCGAGACAGGACCTGACGCCGATGCCCTGTTCTCCTTGGGTCACTACGCTCAGCTCCCTCCTTTTTACATGCCCGAGTGTGGAAAAATAACAACCCTAAAAGAAGAAGTGTGCTAACAGAAAATACTTCTTGATCAGGCTATCGGAGTCCTCGCCTAGTAGGAGCTCCTAGTTGTGTTGTCCTTAGTCAGGTAGGTAGTTCAGACCACCACTTAGGGCAACCTCTTTGACAGTTCTTTTTAGTTTGGCTGTGTTGGAGCAGTTGGTTGATGACTAGCTTGGGACCTTCTATTAGATTATGCTAGGGCTACTCCTTGTGGATGTCATGCCTTGGTTTTGTCAAGGGGTAGGGAGAGCGTTGTGCTGTGTTTAGTATGTATCTATTTTGTATCAGCTTGACGCTTCCTTTGGTTGTTTTGTGTAGATCTATTGTGGGATTCGACGGGCTGAGTCGCCCTATCCCGTGGTCGCCAATGAGAGCGGAATTTTGATGCTGAGAAGTGTTTAAAAATAGCTAAAAATTACGAATATCAAGGGAAAAATATTCAACATCGAAGGCGGCGGCTCGATCTAGGACGATTTTAAGCGTCAAAGTGCTTTAAAGGTGTGCGAGCAACACTTGTTGATTTTTCATAATTTTTGAAACTATCATACAGGTTGACAAGAGTTACCAGCCAATGTGGGATGTGAAGCCAAATGCCCAGGATTTTTCAGAGCTCAATTCAGAGTCCGGACGGGGAAGAAGCCAAGAAATCGGGCAAGATACGAAAAGGTGGACATTAGAGTGGCCAAATGTAAGTGACCTTTGGGGGGGCCTTGGGGCATTTTATGCCACATGAAAGCGTGGCATCTTTTGGAGGCACAAAACGTGAGGAGAGGGCGCCATCAGAGAGTGCTGAAATTTGCGCTAAGAGGATGGGAGATCAAGCATGCTGCCTGTGAACAACCATACCAATTGATCATTGCCCTTCAATCCCCTCTGCCTGCTAGTCATATCGCCGTGCTTCGCTCCTCCAATGGTGGTCTCTATGAAGATTTCTGATTTCAGTCTTTCTCTCTCCTCCCTCTCTCTCTTCTAAGGGCAGATTCATGTGGTGAAGAAGAAGAAGAAGAATGGATGACGGATGCTTGTCCAATGAAGACCGGATTACTCCGTGGTTCAAGAGGAATGAAGATTGCTAATTGTGGACTGTCATGGACATTAATGGCTACTGGAAATCAGTCCCGAGATATGGCAAATAAGAACCCGCAACCCGCAAAGAACGGTAATCTCATTTTTACAAAGGAAATGGATGTTTCTTGCAATTTGCTTCATGAACATTTCTTCCCATGGGATGATTATGCATTATGTTATTGTTTGCTATAAGTTTGATCAGTTTATGCTCAGAAAATCAGAAAATCATAAGTGTTGTGACTCAAAATAATGGTGTAAAACCTATAAAACATGCGAAATATGGAAAAATTGGGTGTTTTTTATATATAAATGGAAAATATAATAGGACACACTAACTAAATTTGTGTTTTTGCTGCAAATGAACCTAAGGGCCATAGCCCACAACTCATTTTGTATTTTCAGTTATTTAATATTGCAAAAAATACAAAAAAATAGGGAAAATGAGTAAAAATAGGGAAAAAATGGATTTTGAGTGCCGAAAATTAAGGGAAAATAAGATTCATATTTGTGTATGTATGGGGGGTCTGAAGTATGAGGTTTAGCCTTAGTTCAGCCTTACCTTTATGTTTTAGTGAGTTTTTATTGCTTTTCATACAATAAAAACATGGAAAATATTGCCCTAAACCTATACATCGTGCACAATCTAAACGGTGAGGGGGTAAAGAGAATGAGAGTGGTGTTTAAGTGCTGAGAGAAAGAAAAGGTTGATTGTCTTGATTTGTGCATATCATATAGATCGGTTGTTAATTTAAAATAAGGATCTAGTAGCACGAGGTCTCCTCGGTGCTAGGTTTGTGCAACGTGGCAATTACGCATCAGAGAAATTCATTGAAAGAATGTTTTTGCACTAAGCACAAATGCTGATTTTCTTAATTTTTTGAGCACATGCACATTTACAATTTGCATGAAGCATAAAATGATAAAAGGTATCAGACAATACCTCCTGGATGCATAGCACCTGTATTCTCTCGATCGTGACCAACGTTGAGTGAGGTTGGTTGTCCAAGCTGTAGGCTAGGCATTGGGTCTAGGGGAAAGAAAGTGAGGAAAATGGTACATTCCTGGATATGATCAATTGGTACCTTGAGTGGAAATATGCGCGATATTGTATTTTTTGTTGAGCGATGCATCGAGGGGCCAATCCCCAAGGTGTAGGAGAGTCGTAGTGAGGTAGCGGTAGCTAGCCATGGGAGGACCTCCTATGTTTGTAATTCGTGCTATTTGGCAATGTGTTGGGACTCCCTCTGAGGAGTGTTAATTGGGTTAGAGTTGGACTACGAGACGTGATACAAACGCAAGATGTTTAGGAAGATGATGTATGTGTCATCCACGCTCCTAGCCGTGAGGCCATGGGGTTGTTAAGCGCATAATAGAGGTCCGGCTAGTGCATGATCCAGTGCCGGCCCATTTTAGGTCCCATCACTACTCAAATTGACTTTCAAATTTTCTCAATAGCTTTGAAGCCACAAGACCCTTATTATATTGTAGAACCCACTCTTGGAAAGTCTTGTGGGTAATCAAGCTGGTGCCTTCAATGTCAAATTATTCCTCGAGTGTATTCTTGAAAGCTATCCAGTTAGCATCCTGAATGTACAACTCAATAACTTGGGCTTTCAATTCATGTTAAGTGACCCGTACAAAATATTGGCTCCATGCAAGTTGAGCCACCCCAAAGAACTCCATCTTTTGAGCATATGTATAAAAATATGCAGATACATTCTAACATATGATTTTTTATGCCAAGAAGTGCTTAAAAATAGCCAATAAATCTGAATTTTAGGGAAAAAATAGACTTCGTCAAAGGCAATAGCTAGAGTTAGTACGATTTTAAGTGGTAAAGCCCCAAAAGTGCTCTAAAGACCCATCGAGCGACAGTTGGAGAATTTTCATAATTTTTTCGATGGTCGTATGAGACTTTGCAAGATGCCCGATAGTGGGGGACTTTGAGATGGATGCCCAAGAATTGTCAGATCATGAATTGGATGCCAAATGATTGAATGGGGTTGCTCGAGGCCAAAGACAAAAGAGTAGTGTGAAGAGGAGTTTGGGGGGCTAAGGCGGGTGATCCTTGGGGTCTCCCACCCCCCAAATTCTCACGCGATGGGGGGGGGGGATTTTTTTTGGTTGGGGGGAGGAAAAAATGGAGATGGCGGTAGAAAATGGTGCAAAAATGGAGGAGGGGAGGCATAGGCCATCTCCCACCTCAATATACCCATACTAATTGATTAGATCATGCTGATGCTGGTTCTCCATGCTTCCTATCACCACCCTCACCTTCGAAATTGGCTACCCGAATGAGGAGATAAAGTTTCAGCATTTCTCTCTCCTCCCTCTCTCTTCCCTTAAGGGGCAGTTCATGCACAAGAAGAAAAATGAAGACCGGTTGAAGGATGCTTACCCGGCATAAATCGGGCATGAACCAGATTGCTCCGAGATCAAGAGGAGGCTGAGGGGAGATGTTATGCATTGACAATTGGCTATTGGTTGGTCTATTGGCAACTTGAAATAATTAATTATAAAACCCGCAACACGCGAATAAGTGGTATGCCTCATTTTTACAAAGGAAATTTGCTTCTTGTTGATGTTTGATGGTTGAAATGAAATTCATATGGAACAAAAATTTATTTGGATCTTTTTTTCATTATCATTGAGGATTGTGCATAAAAAATTTGTAGATCCATAATAATAAATAGTCACAATAATTAAATTATAGCCCGAGAAGCGACTTTTTAGTGTAAAAATGAAGATTTTATTAGTTTTGGCTGGGGAAAAGAGATGCGCATGGGATTAAATTCTAAGACAAAACATATTTCAACTTTCATAATGAATCCATAGTCATAAATAAAAAAATAACTTTTTTTTATCCACAAATAAATAGAGAAAAATAGCTAAAAGTAGAAAAAATAAGATTTTCACGTTATAAAAATCTAAAAAATTATGATTCGTGGTTGTGGCTGTATAAAAAATCTGATACATGAAGTTTGGCTTTAGTTCAGCTTTGTTGATGTGTCATAGTTCATGTTTTTTCCATTTTATGTGCAAATTACATACAAAATAATACCCTACACCTATGCAACATAGCATAACCTAAACGTTAGAGGGAAAGGGTAAGGTTAAGAGATTAAGAGGGCTGAGAGGGTTTCAGTTTTTGAAACATTTGATTGTGCATTCCATTTAGAATTGCGATATTTTAGTTTAAGGGGGTAGTAGCATGAGAACTTGGTGCTAGTCTCCATACATTGAAGTATATGTTTAGTGAAAATCATAAAAGGTTTGTTTTGTCCACATCACAAAATGCTGATTTGATAAATATTATTTGTGCACTAGGATCATATACACTATGCATGAAGCATGGCATGATATCAGTCATGGATTGCATAACAATTGTCTTTTTAGGACATGACCTATACGTTGAGTGGAAATGAGCCTTTGCTGTAGGTTAGTTATACGCTTTCCTTGGGACTGTTTGGTGAGGATATATATATTCATGGATCTTGAAAAACAAGGAAATATGGGAGTTTTTGCGTTATGTTTTATATGTTGGAGCGACGCATGTTGGATCCAATCCCCGAGGTGTAGAAGAGTCATAGTGAAGCTGTGGCAATCAGCCCAGGGGAGCTTCTTGATGTTTGTGTGATGAGGCACCATGCCTACATGTTATGGGATGAAGGGAAGCTAAACGTTGGACTACACATTAGCTAAAAAAACATAATTAAGTCCATCTAGGATACATCGGTGTATTAGAGACGTTCCTGGCTTACGAGGCTATGTGGTGGGTTGCCTGTTTTGTTCATGAGATTCGGCTAGTGCCATAGCTAGTGCCGATCCATTTTAGGTCCCATTAGTCGTGCGTCTACTGGGAACCGCTAACAAGTGGTGGATCCGAATCTAGGGTTTCTAGAAACCAAGTAGTTGGTTTATGTCCTTTGACATGAACTATCAAGCCGAAATACAAAAAGTTGAACGTGCTAAGAGGGTTAGATGGTGGTTGGAGATTATAAGGCATTATTCCCCTCAAAGAAGTAGCCCGCTAGGCGTGTGCGGCAGTGGTTCTAATAACCTAAGTGTCATAAGTAGCCCTTTCAGTACATGTGGAAGTCTTAGCACTTTCCCACTTCCAATCAATCAATCCACTTCAAGTGGGGATGTAGTTTTTCCTACACAAACTCTAGTGGTCAATCTAGTTGTAGCCATGGCACAACACATCACAATTCTAGCAAGGGCACTGGATTTACCAATGTTAGGAGCACCTTTTCCCATTTTCCATGGGTTAGAAGAAGAAGATGGAGTACTCGATATTAAGGAGTTTCAAATGCTCATGTTCAACTACCGAATCTAAGATGGAAACCTAATGATATTCTTCAATATGACGTTAAAAGGAATGCCAACAGTATGGTATCATGGTCTAGAGGCCACAACCATAACTAGCACTCACCAATTCTTCACAGCCTTTCGTAGAGAGTTTGCTCCTTAGAGGGGTGGATAGTATTGATTGTGTGTCTTGAATGTAACACACCAAGAGACAAATGAGAATGTCCAGGCCTATGCCAAGAATCTAAAACAAGTTCTTTGCAAACTTAATGCTTATATCCCCATTCCACCGGCTGCACAGTTGCAATTTTTCCTACATGGATTGGATTTCAATATTCAGGTGCAGCTCAATAGTATCGCCTTGGCCGACATTGACATTGCTATCACCCAAGCAAAAGGAGTAGAGTCGCACTTGCAAGCGGCTTATGCAGCAAGGATAAATTGGAATGGTAATAATTTGGCACTGACCAATGGGAGTTAAGGGGATCCCGTATCAAATGTGAATGGAAGAGGAAGTATTATGATGAATTTATCTATGTTACCAGCTCCTCCCAATAGTATGACTATGCCTATGGCTAGTCAAACAGGCCACCTCAGTGGTGGAGGCCAAAAAATAAATCCAAATATTGTCCCAGTAGGTCAGCGACCAATTCCTAATCAAGTGGTTAGGTTGATGGGACGATAGACAGACGATCGCGGCTATGAGTCCAGTTCCTCTAATGTCGTTGGTGAAGTTAAGAATATGATGAAGCACTACAACGATATGATTTTTGAACAATATAGAAAAATAGCCTTGGATGGTGGGGTGGCCAACATTTCCCTAGGAATTGTTCAAATGTCAAATGTGATATTTGCAGAAAGTCTGGCCACTTAGCTGCTACTTGTTGGAGTAAGATTAGTTCTCTCCAACAAGAGAGTAAACTACCAGTCCAATTAACCATCGCGCACAAGGGAATAATCTCCAGCAAGATGAGAGACCAAGACAAGTAGTACTACAACAAGGAAAGACTATTATAGAGGAGTTGCCTCATGGTGGTGGAGTCAGCCTTATTGAGGTTGTATATGTCAATGACGCTAAAACTTCTAACCTACGAGCCATAACAAGAAGTCAAAAGATTAAAGAGGGTGATAAAGGAACTGGAAAACCTGTCAAGGAGGGAGGGAAACCCTAAGCAAGATACTAGGGGAAAGCAAGTTCCGAATCCTAATATGAAAGGTTGACCTCTAAGGCCTGTTGATAGAAAAGTTGATCCTGAGAAGGATAAATGATTGCCAAGAAAGAAGGTAAAAGTTAACAAAGAGGCACTAAAGTTGGGTCCAAAGACCAAAGGAGAGAATGGTTTGGAATGAGAAGAGAACACTAGCTAACTAACACGACTTTAATCTAGAAAGTTCTCTTTGCGAAGTTAAACTAGACGTGAACCTCATGCAATTGATTTAACTTTTTCCAGGATTACGCAAAGAATTCAAGAAAATCCTACATATTGGGTATATCGTAGAACCTTTGGGCATCGCACAAGTGGGAGAAGATTGGCTCAATCATGTTGAAAAGCATTTTACTAGGGTTCTAGTATACGTGGATGGAATATTAGTAGAGCAAGCTATCGTGGACACTGGATCATCCGTCAATATCATGAGTTCAGACTTGACGGAGAGGCTTGTTGAGTGTTGAAATGACTTGTTTTTTGGCTTATTTTTGTTGTTTTTGAGAGCTGAATGGTTGATTTTATGAGATGATTGATTGGTTTGGAAGTGGTTTGAGAGTTTTTTGGATGATATTGATTATGTTTTGGAAGTTCATGATGTTTATTAGTGGAGATGTGATGTTCTGATAGGTTATGATTGGTTCTGTATACCCTCTGTTTTGTTCTGTTTTCTTTCTGTATGAAGCATGGATTGATGATTGCTGAAGATTGAGATATTGTGAAAGCTTATTGAATGATTTTTGAGAGTTTGGAATGGTTTGAGTATGAGTTATGAGGTTTTGATGACCTTCTGTAACCTTCTGTAGATCTTCTGTAGAGCTTCTGTCTCTGTACTATAACTGTATTGTAGCTGTTCTAGTACTGTACTGTGACTGTCTTGTAGACCTTCTGTATGTGTTCTGTAGAATGTATGTGTATCTTGAGAAAGTTTTCTAGCCTTGGAAAGAGGTGAATACAAGTGCAAAAGAGCTAAAAGAAGTTGAAGAAGTAGCTGCTGAAGACTCAAGTAAAGACTGGAGTGAAGTGACAGTAGTGAGCTATGAAAAGACACTGTAGTGGCTCTGGTGACTCTTCATATTAGACATATCTCTTGGGAGAGGTATTCACGACCTAAGAAGAATTATTGAGAGTGATTATGAGAGATTTTAGTGAGGATAAGATGTACTATTGATGGAGAGAGAGAGAGAGAGTCAGAGATAGTCAATTCTACTAAACAGAGTGATTGTATGTGAGAGATTGAGAGAGAAGACTATGAAGATATTGAAGATGAATACTATGTGATGTATTTCCATTCAAAGATGGTGTATTCCTTTGCTTTCTTTGTTATATTGATGGATTTTGTGAAGATATTGAAGAATATGGTTGATTCTATCAAATCCGTGGGAGATCTACATGATGTTGCATGAAGATTTGTTGTGCCTGGTGTTCTTTTCTTCATTGTGATCATATAAAACCTAATAAACAAGCTTGTTGATGTTACAAGATAGATTTTATTGCAAGAGAATTCCCTTCTCCTTGGTGTTCCTCTTGGGGCTCCATGTTTTTGGTGCGCAGCCGGGGAAACTTGCCATCAACAAGCACCAGAAGAGGCTGAAAATGAAGGAAATGGCATTGCCAAGAAGAGAAGATTTCAATGGATGCTTGTAAAGTTCCTTCTTCCACTGAAGAGTTGGAATTTCTCATAATCAAAGCCACTTTCCACAAGAAGTTCATCCCACAATGGCGGAAACACATCACCATCATGATGCATGCTCTATGTGGTGGATAGTTTCCTCTTGCTGTTGAAGCAGCAGATACTTGCATCTTGGTGGCAAACTGTTTGGGAACAAACTGAAGAGCAGAAACAGAGAGAATGACCATACATGGAAGATTTGGCATTCATTGAGAAGTTTCCAGACATCATCAAGTGGGAGATTGTGAAGAAGCTTCAGGAGTCTTGGTTTGTAGAGGTTCACAAAGACAAGAAGGAAAAGAGTTGGAATTTGTTTGTGGATGCTCAACAGCAAGATATGTGGGATGCTTGGTACACTGATAATCTTCTGTTTGTTCAATTAGCAACCCACTGGAAGTTGGTAGACAGAGTGTTCTTTACAACATACACTGTTGAAACGATCAGAAGCTGGCATTACTATAATGATGGCACCACCACAATGCTTAGACGTATGCATTTTGACACCTTCAGAACCGAATACCTTCCTCTGTGCAGTGGCATGAAAGCAGAATTCAGAGACGTTGAAAATGAATAAGTAGAAGAAATGTTGGCAAGATAGTCCTCCAGAGACTGAAGCCTTCTGTTATCCCTCTGTGGAGCACTAACAACATAGTGGAGCCAACGCCCTGATGAATGACGCAATAAAGAGGCAAGCGTTAGAACGAGTCCAGAGGTACGTGAGAAGAGAGAAAACAAAAATCAAAGCTGAGAACGACCTGGCAACAGAAGCCGCCTTTGACGCCCTTGCGGAACTCTTTACAGAAGTCCCAATGGCACATCAAGCCCTTCCTCCTCCTGCTGGAGGTCCACTTCCAAGCCAGATCCGTCCTGGAAATATTGATGACAGGCCAGCAAATGTAGTCCCATTGCCAGTTTTTAAGGGAGAGTACAATGAAGACCCCGATCTTCATGTAGCAGAGTTTATGGTAGCATGTGTGGCTAACAATGCCAGAACCCCTGAGCATTGGTTAGCAATATTCCCTGCCACTTTCAAGGGCGCGGCGTTTCAGTGGTATGAGAGACAAGCAGCAGGAACTTCAGGCATATGGGAGACCTGAAGTTGGCCTTCCTCACTAAATTCAAGTGTGAAGATTTTGAAGAGCGGATGCGAGAGGAATTTATGAATTTAAATCAGTCCTCTAGAGAAAGAGTAGAAGCTTATGTCTCACGAATGGAATCCATCCTGAAGAGATGGACTAACCATCATCTAGATGATGGCATTCATAAGGGGGTGTTTCTCAGAGGATTACAACCAGAAGTCCGTAAGTTTGTGGAGCTGCAAAGACCAGCCACACTGCAAGCTGCAACAGAAGGTGCAAGACTCTACGATGAAGTGGAAGCTAGATTGGCGATGAATCCAGGAAGAGGAGTCCTACCTCCTCTGATGCCAGGAATGATGTACCCACCAAATGCAGTCCCAGGGACAGTCCCCTACCCCTACCAACAGATGCCCCCAATATCACAGTACAATACACCAAATCCACAGTGGCCACAATCAATGCCTCAAATGATGGTTCAACCACAACAATGGTCCCAACCAACTTCCCCAATGCCAAATCAGCAGCAACAGTGGAACCCTACCAACTGGAGCTGACACCCAATAGTTCAAACAGGAGCTCTGAATCAGAATCAAAACAGAGATTCCTCTGCACCAGCCCAACCTGTTTATGTAGTGATTACAGAGACTCCTCAAAACCCTACTGCCAGTACCTCAGGAGGACAAAGCTTGAAGGATTATTTATCCAACTCAATTGCAAATATCAAAAAGGAGTTGATGGATGTGATTACAGAGCAACTACAGACGCTGAAAGTGAATACCGCCAGCATATCCAATGTGGCAGGAGCAGGAAGAGATGTGATGCGGTCAAATACTTGGTGTGGTAAGTGTCATCAAGCAGGCCATTTAGCCACTGAATGTACACGAAAACCAACCATTCCTGGAGCTTTCTGTTCCTACTGTTTGCGAAAGAACCATACAGAGGATATTTGCTCTCTGAAGGAGATGCATGACAGGAGAAGGAAGGAAGAAGACGCAAGATTCAACTTGTTGGAATCCAAAATGACAACACAGGATATTGGACCCAAGCCTAGAGAGTTTGGTCCTAATTTCGGACCGATAAGATTTCCATCACAAAGTTACAGAGGAAGACAGTCTAGCGGTGGTCAGAGATAAAAAATGGAGTGTTACAGATGCGGAGAAAAGGGACACATTTCACCAAATTGTCCAAATCCCAGAAGGTCAGTGGATTATAAGCCCTTATGCAATCGATGCAAAGGAGAAGGTCACACTGCAAAAGACTGTCCAAGCCCAGCCCCAATGAAAAACAGTGCTACTGATAGTCCGGCCCAGGCCCAAGAGCCTACCTCCAATTTAGTGGAATTGGAAGTTGCTGCCATCACGCGTGCAAAGAAGAAGGAACCACCTATCCAGAAAGCAAATAATCCTCCTTCTAGAACAGTGAAGTTCAATCTTCCACCAGAAGAACAGAACAAAACAGAGCCTGACAGTGCCGTACAGAGCACTACAGTGCCACAGAGAGTCACAGAGACAGTTCCAGAGACAAGACCAGAGGTCCAAGAGATAGAAGAGGAGGAAGTGCCACAGGTGGCAAAAGAAGTCCCCATGATGCCCTTGTTGGAAGAAAGAAGGAAAATGAAAATGGGTGTTGCCCCATTTCTTAACCGGTTAGAGAAGCGAGTGGATCCTATTAAGGAATACGATCTGGTCAGAGATCTAGATACCTTTAAACCAAACCTCACATTATGACATTTATTGATGTTGTCTCCCAGTTGCAGAAAAATGTTCAAAAGTATACTGACAAGAAGACGTGGCTTAAGGATTGCTCCCTCAACAGCAACAAAGTCCAACAAAGCTTCAGAGCCTATAAAAGAAGTGGATGTGGCTAACGCCTTCCTAGATCCGGGTACCCCAGAGACTGGCGTGTGGATAGAAGGCTGCTTTATTGCAAATGCACTGATTGATGGTGGCTCATCAGTGAACATTATGAAAAATGTGACAATGAAGGATCTAGGCCTACAAGGTGTGCAACCAACCCAATGGCTCATCAGACTGGTGGATCAGAGTAGAATAAAGCCTTTGGGAATTCTCCCATATGTGAACACTACAGTAGCTGGAAAAGATTATTGGCTAACCTATCTGGTGGTGAAGCCAAACTCTTACGGTACATACTACCCTCTGTTACTGGGCAGACCATGGCTTTTTGAAGACAGGATGGATTGGTTCAAAGGAACCTTGACCTTGGGTAGAGGACCTAATAAAGTGGTGCTAAAGCTATATGGCTCTCAAAAAGGACATGGATCCACCTCCTTGGAATTATCTTCTGACTCCCCTAATGAGGCTACAGATGGAACATCAGCAGACGAAGACGTTGTCAAACAGATCCTTCCCAAGAAAACAGTGGCACGTTCCTTAACAGTGAACACTGTAAGCCAACTCCCAAAAGATGCAAAGCCATTGTCAATGCGTGAATACTTCTTGCCTGAACCAGGAACGATTTTCGAAATCACTTCTGACAGTGAGCTAGAAGCATGGATGTACTGCTCTCCCTGTTACATGGCCATAGCAGAGCCAGAGACAGAGGCACAAGATGAAATAGAGAACATGTTCTTCTATTACAGAGCTCCTACAGAGCCAGAGACAGAGACAGAGCCAGAGACAGAGACAGAAGAGGATGAAGATGATATGGAAGAAGAAGGTTATGAAAGCGAGATGGAAGAGTTTATCCCACCCGCAGAGGTTACATATGAAGAAGAAGTTCCAAAAGCATCAGAAGCAGATGAGCTCATGCTGTGGGACAGAATGGCGATGGTACCATTTGGTCTGGTAAATGGATCTTCTCATATGCAAAATCTTTATAAGAAATGGTTGAAGAAGAACAAGCCGTCTTTCAGCAATGGCTCATGCAGTCCTCAACCACCTTTGCCAAGAAAAGATGATGATGATGCACCGTGCCAACAAGCACTAGTCCCACAATTCCAACAGGCATCAGAGGGTCCATGTTATGTGACGTTCCCGGATGCGTCATCAGAAGATGAATCTTCAAGCCAAGAGGTAATTTATTGTGAAACCAAACCCGAAACGGCTCTAATCCCATTTCAACATCTTAAGGAGCAACCTAAGTCTCCACCAAAAGAAGAAGTTGGTTTTAGTGGGACATCGAAAGAGGACACCGCTCCCTCGAACGAGTCGGATCTGTACCCAGAAGCAGTCCGCAAGACCTTTATCCATGAAGTAGAAGGTGAAAGGCAGTTAACTTTTGTGGATGCAGATGGCACTGAACGCCATTTGAAGGTGGGTAGAAACCTACCAAAAGAGGAGTTGTCAACCTTGTATAACTTGTTGAAAGAGAATTTGGACGTGTTTGCATGGTCCTACAAAGACCTAAAGGGGATTGATCCCACAATATGTCAGCATCATATTGACTTGGAGCCTGATGCCAAGCCAATACGGAAATGACAGAGGCGAATGAACCCGAATTATTCCACATTGGTGAAAGCAGAGCTGCTGAAGCTTCTGGAAGCCGAGTTCATCTATCCAGTGGCAAATAGTGAATGGGTTTCACCCATCGTGGTGGTACCTAAGAAGTGGCAAATTTCAAATATGTGTGGATTTTCGTAAGTTGAATTCCAAGATGAAGAAGGATCACTTTCCGATCCCTTTCACAGACCAACTATTGGACACAGTCGCAGGACATGAGCTTTATTCCCTTCTAGATGGATTCAGTGGATATAACCAAGTGCAGATAGCAGAAGAGGACCAATCCAAAACAACCTTCACCACAGAATGGGGGACCTACGCTTACCAAGTGATGCCGTTTGGGCTCTACAATGCCGCTGCTACTTTTCAGCGAGTCATGATGGCCGCATTCCAAAATCATCTGCACGACTTTATTGAGGTATATTTGGATGACTTCTGTGTCTATAGTTTGATCTGTGAACATTGGGGACATTTGGAACAATGCTTTGATCGATGTCGGGAGTATGGGATTTCCCTCAACCCTGACAAATGCATCTTTGGGGTCTCTTCTGGAGTTCTGTTGGGCCACATTGTCTCTCCACAAGGGATATCAACAGACCTTGCAAAGATCGAAAAGATTGCAGCTCTGACAGCACCCACCAACCTCAAATAGTTGAGGGGATTTCTAGGCCATGTGGGTTACTCCAGAAGGTTCATAGCCCATTTTGCAACAAAGGCAACCTCCTTGCACAAGCTTCTAAGGAAAGATGCAGAGTTTACTTGGACAGAAGAATGTGACAAAGCCTTCAACACTCTGAAGCAGTGTCTGATTGAGGCACCCATTCTGCAACCTCCTGATTGGACGAAAGAGTTTCATGTACACACTGATGCATCAATTGAAGGCTTAGGCGTAGTTCTATGCCGGAAGGGCTCCTCGAAGCTGGATCAACCCATCTATTACGCAAGCCAAAAAGTCACTGATAGGGTACGAAACTATACAGTGACAAAGCTGGAGTGCTTGGCAATGGTGTTTGCCCTAGAGAAGTTTCGCCACTATCTGCTGTCTACCCACTTTAAATTTTATGTGAATCACGAGGCCCTATCCTTCCTGATGAACAAAGCGGACATGAAAGTACGAATGATGAGATGGCTCCTTCTATTCCAGGAGTTTGAATTTGAGGTGATTACCAAACTTGGTCATTCCCATGTTCTGGTTCATCATCTGTCGCATATCCCACAGACTGTAGACGAAGAGCACGATGATCCAGACCTCCCTGATGCTTCCCTATTCCTCGTAGAAACTGTAACCCCCTGGTATGCAAACATTGCCAATCTGTTGGCAACCCAACAGTACCCTCCTGGTATTTCTAGTCGGGAAAGGAAGAAGCTTATGTTAGAATCAGCCCCCTATACCCTGTTAGGCGGTGCACTGTACAAGAAAGGCAAAGATGAAGTGCTCAGAAGATGTGTTGCAGGAGATGAGATTGGGATTTTTTTGAAGGCTTGCCATGATGAGCCATGTGGAGGCCACTTTGTAGGAGAAGCCATAGCCAGGAAGGCTCTACTAGTAGGATACTGGTGGACTACCATTCACAAGGATGCCTATGATTACTGTAAAAGATGTGATGCTTGTCAGAGAATGGGGAAACCTACCAAGACAAGTGCCATGCCACTGCAACCTATCCTTCCTTTAAAGCCGTTTGAGAAGTGGGGCATTCACTTCGTAGGCCCAATCGATCCTCCCACCAGAAGGAAAGAGAACCGATACATCCTCGTATGTACGGATTATGTCACAAAGTGGTGTGAAGTTAAAGCCCTAAAGTGGGACGATGGTAACAGCATGGCCCTGTTCATGCACGAGAATATCATCACCCGTTTTGGCAATCCCTTAGAGCTGGTAAGTGACAAAGGCACTCATTTCATTAATAAAGTCATGGAAGAGTTGACAGAGCTGTATAAGATCCGCTATCGCAAGTCCACTCCTTCCTACTCCAGAGCCAACGGCCAAGTCAAAGTTACCAATCGCATCCTCTGCTCGATCTTGACAAGAACGATTGCCGCACATCGTCGTGACTGGGATGATCGACTTACAGAGGCCCTCTGGGCGTATAGAACCTCCCATAAAGCAGCAACAGGACAGACACCCTTCCAGCTGGTGTATGGTACAGAAGTTGTTTTCCCTATTGAACTGGAATTGCCCTCTTTGCGAGTGGCTATCAAAGAGCATTTGGGAGATGATGATTCACTGCAACGCCGTCTCCTGCACCTGGAATGTTTGGATGAAACTCGTAGGATGGCTCTACAGTGCATGAAAGCCACGCAAGCTCGACACAAGGCTTACAATAACAGCTTCATCAAGCACAAGGAGTTCAACGAAGGTGATTTGGTCCTAGCCTATGATTCACGATTTGGCAAGTTTCGTGGCAAGCTTCAATAGCAGTGGATGGGCCCATATAAGGTACTTGTTGTCAACCCTAATGGCTCTGTCCAAGTGCAGACCGTTGATGCCTCTGATGATCCCTTCCTGATCAATGGATATCGCCTGAAGAAGTACTTCCCTCCTTGGGGATCTTGACAATCACGGTCACTTGATCCTTTCCCTCGTTGGCGTGGCACTCTTACTCTTATCATGCTACTTCTGATAGCCGTTCTTCAGCCACTCCTGATGAGGTGGACGCAACCCTCTATCCCCTCAATCTCATCCTCCAGCTTTGATCTCTTATCCTCTATTTTCCACCAGCGGCAATGGCGCGGTAGGTTCTGACAAATGGCATTTCTACCATTACCTTGCTTAATTCGAAACAAAAAAAAAAGAGAGAAAAAAAAACATATCGGTCATGGGAGAAAAGGACTTAGGTCCCTGTCATACCGACCTATTCTTCGAGAAAAGGTGGAGACACCCTCGGGAATAGGGGAAAACAAGAAAAAAAAGAAAGAAAAAAAAACAATAAGAAAAAAAAAGAAGAAAAAACAAAACTTTTATGGGAGAAAAGGAAGTAATTCCCTGTCATAGCAGGCCTCGCTCCAAGAAAAGGTGGCAAACACCCTTGGGCTAGAAGCTGGCTGTGGAAAAGGTGGCAACACCCAGCAGTCCAGAAAGTGGATTCATCAATTGGAATCCCCAGGATCCCGTTCCAAAGCTGCCTCCCTTGGTACGCTGTGTCCTGGGTCTTTCTGCAGAACATCTAACTGTCCTCTAGCAGGCGACATGTTCTATGTAACACAACGTTCGATTTGATGGCTACCTCCCTGGGTATGCCTCTTCAACAACTGACGACGCGATCTTCATCGACAAACAATCGAGTGATGCGAGCTTTCATCCTAACCGGATGGGGAAGTGCGTATGGTTGCCCTCTGTATCTATCAGAGAGTGAGACAGAGGGTGGGGCGAGCGACCAGTCTTTGCCTTCAAATCAAATGAGAGGTGAGAAGTGTGAATGAAGTGTTGCATGCATGGGAGGGCCTCTCAATGCACAAAGCACAATTTGTTTCTGTGCACTGCACTATAAGGCTCCCTACCTTTCTTCTCGTACCGTATGCCGGCACAGGGCGGGATGCACAGTTGCACCATCAAATGCGCACAAGGCATATAACCTTTACACAAGTGACCGTGAGGATTACATCAATGGGTTTCAGGAAAGGGCTGCCCTCCTGTATCTATCAGCAGAGCGTGAGACAGAGGGTGGGCTGAGTGTGACTGGAGTTTCTTCAATCAATTACCAAGAGGTGAGATTGAGGGACGTTACGACACTTGGAGTCAGGTATGTTTCCGTTTCCCTATGCACCCACGGGATGGGTCTATGCCATCATCACAGGACACGTCACCCTATTCTGTACACTACACTGTAAGGCTCCCTTGCCTTCCTCCTTGCACTTATGCCAGACGGGTTGAGCACACTAATGCACCATCAACTGTGCACCCTGGCATAATCCCTCTGCACCATTCCCCTGTCGATTTCTAAACCGGGTACGAGATATGGGTTTCAATCATTCTTCCTCGAGTGATATTAGTCATGGAGCGAGTGACTGTTCTTTCATTCCATTTGAGTGACTGTGAGTTGAGTGCAATATCCCTCGACATCGACTCGATGCGATTCCTTCAACCAGCTACCTCCTTGGCTGCTACCGCGTGGTCCGTGCCATGAAGGATGTGTGCTGAGAAGATGCCTTGGTACCTCCTGCAGCCGACAACAACACCGGACGTGCCATCGACAATCACCCTTGATCCTCAACAACATGGTCCAAGTTTTTCTAACCCTACACCTTCTGTTTCTCCGTGACGGTCATGTTTTAAGTGTGGGGACATTAGTGGATGGTCTGTTGTGTGGTCCTAGGTCTCTGTTGCTCGGTTCTCCCTATCCGTTAAGGTTTTAAGTGTGGGGACGCATCCCTGCGTCTACATTGCCTATCCCTTTGCATATGCCTCCACATGCTCATGCCTCTATGCCATGCCTTGCTTTTACCCTGCTGGGGTCCCTTCCCACCCACCCGTCCACTGTCACCCCTCCCTTGGGGCTGTTCCTCCTCCGTTTCTCTTTTTCTCCTATTTTGTTGTGTTTTTATGTGAACGCACCCTACGTTTAGCGGACCTCCAATCTGACTTTACAAAACCTGTTCCTCCCTTTGACCTGACCATTTTTCCTTTTTACCTACCCATGTTCCGGTGCACGATTTTCGAGTTATTAATTTTTGAAGCATTTTGCATAGTAGCCAGTTTTTCATGTGAACGCGCTTTGCTTGCTTCGGAACCGTGATCTGACGTCAAAGCCCTAACAAGAACTTTCTCCCTAATATTTTTCCTTTTTACTCCGTGTCCTTCCGATGCACGGTTTGTCCAATATTAATTTTGCGGTTTCTCAAGACTTTTTCGAGCGTCTTTTTGACATTTTTCCATGTGAACCTGCCCTGTTTGCATCAGAATTCCAATTTTATTTGACAGTCGTGTCCCCCGCGCCTTCCCCCACCTTTTTTCTTTTTCCTCCACCCTCTTTCGACTTCTGGATTTTTAATTATTAATTTTTAAGTGTGTTTTCGGACGTATTTTTTGGTGTGTTTCGCATATGAACCCCTCCGAATTCCACCGAAACTGCATTTTGACATGACAACCCTGTGCCACTTCTTCCTGCGGACATTTTTTCGTCTTACTGCATGAGATTCCGGCAAACGGTTCGTCCAATATTAATTTTTGATCCCATTTTCGGGTCTGTTTTTGGGTTTTTCCCACGTGAACGCGTCTTATCTTAGTCGGAACTATGTTTTGATATGATAAGATGGTCGGGCATGTCTTTCTACACATTTTTTCTTTTTCCTACACCTAGTTTCGATGCACGGATCTTCTGATATTAATTTTTAATTACATTTTTGGACTCGTTTTTTTGCGTTTTTTGCATGTGAACGCCCTTTATCCCCCCGGAACCCCCGTTGCATGTTTTCCTTGTCTTTCCCCTACCGTCCTGCCCACTTTTTATTTTTACAACATTTTATTTTGACATCCGGATTGGGAGATATTAATTTTTCTTTATTTTTATGTGTTTTCGGGCGCCTCGTCCCGCGCATAAACGTGCCCGTTTTCACTTTTACGCATCTCCACGCACCCCGGTCACGTCCGCGTGTCCCGTACCGCCCTCCCGGTGCTATTTCGATCCCGTCACTGCAAATTTGGGGGTACGCCTTTCCCTCATGGGCCCCCCGCCCATTCTTTCCCCTTAGGCGCCCCATCCCTTGCGCACCCTAACCCATGGGCTCCCCTACCCAACCCTACCCCTACCCTTCCCTGGGAACCCCCCATCCCATGGGCCCCTGCCCATACCCTCCCACCCTTTCACCCCATGCCCTTTCCTATCCCCCTACCCTTACCCTTCTCTCTCCCGAATCCCTTCCCTCCCCCAACTACCTCTCCTTCTCCCTTCCCTGCGTGCTCCCTCCCCTCCCCTCCTCCTCCATTTTCTCCACCTCCATTTTCTTCTTCCTACCCTCCATCTCTTCTCCTTCCCTCCTCTTCTCCTCTTCTTCCCTCCTCTACCGCCTGCTCTTCTCCCTCTCCTACCCTTCTCCTCCTCTCCTACCCTCCTTCCCCTCCCGACAGCGCCCTGTGCCTGTGACGCATGGGCCATCGTGACACCGCCCGCGCCCTACCTCTCACGCCGCCGGCCGCCTGACGTGCCTCCTCATCGACGCCTGCCGCGCCGCCCTTTGGCGGCTGGTTCCTGCGCCTCTACAGCCGGGTGCCGCCCTGTTCGCCGCCCGCCTCCAGCCCTCGTGGCCCACCCTGCCCTCGCCTGACGCTTCCCTCCTGTCCTCGCTAACACCCGCCCTCCAACCCGTGAAGCCCGCCGCCCTGCCTGCACGCCGTCGTTCTCTACTCCCGCCGCCATCCACCGTTGCCCTACCCTCCTCCACGTGTCACTAACCCCCCTAAGCCCCCCTTCCCCCCCATTACACACCTAACCCCTCCCACTAACCCCCTTAAGCCCCCCTTCCCCCCCATTACAAACCTAACCCCTCCCTCTAAGCCCCCCTTCCCCCCCCAAGGCCCAAAAACACACTTTCCCCCCCACAGTCACACCTATCCCCTACCCCCACCCAAGCACAGCAAAACCCTACCCCCCCCTCCCTAACCCATGTTCCCCCCAGCAGAACCGCCGAAAAGTACCCCCTTTTCCAGCCCTTGTTCCCCAGCAGAATCGTAGGAAACAACCCTACCCCCCCTATAAGCCCCCTGTCCTACCTTGCCGAACCACTGAACCGTCGACACCCTTCATACGCCCTTGTCACCTGTCGACACCCGCAGCAACCTGCCGCCCCATTTTCAATCCGTGATCACCCACAAAGAATGTGTACGCGCGTGTGGGTGATTGTTCGTGATTGATCGTGAGCGCGTGCGGGAGATTGTTAGCTGGTTGCTGACACGCAGCTGCCACGCAGCCTCTTTTTGGGCATTTTCCCAGATTTTTAATTCAAAAACCCGCAAACCCTTTTTTAAAAAACATTGAAAATTTAAAAAAAATAATATAAGACACTTCAAAATTCACAAAAAAATACAGAAAAATCTAGAAAATTTCCCACTATTTCTGCAACCAATTGCCATATTTTTCTAAACTGAAATTTCAATAAAAGAAAAAAATTCAGACCATTTTAAAATTCCATATTCTTTTTAAAATGCCCAAAAAATGAAAAACAATTCATAAAAAATACTAAACAATTCCAAATTAATTTCCAAAAAATTCCTAAAAATTCCATTAACATTTTTACTTATTTGTGGACTATTTTCTAAGCTGTAAAACTACTACATTAAACACCTAAATTCATTAAAAAAAACAAACAATCCTTTTTCATCCAAACACCAACTAAACATCTAAAACAAATCCAGATACCTTTTTGGATTGAGGAGAGCGCATTCTTAGCATTAACATACACCCACTACCAGGTATTTTTTCTTTTTTTATTTTTTTTCACTACCCCAAAACTCACAGTTAATTATTAAAATGAACACTAAACACCACCATGGCACGCGCGTTCGCGCCCAACCCACCAATTTTTTTTAATAAAAATAAACCAGCCATTCACTTAGCACGTGCTAAGTGCGCTTAAGAGGCACTTTAATATTTTTAATTAAAAATAAACCAGTCGTCACAAGAGCACGCATTGGCAAAAAAGCGCTCCACATCACCTTAATTTTTAATAAATGAACTTGCATTTAGAGACCCAGTCTGGGTATCGAAGTCTGGGATTCAGATTAAAGTACCGCTTTAACCTCATAATTGGTAATTTAAATTTTAAGAAGGAACCACCATTTTCTTGATAAGGTTTATCACTTAATAAAAACTCACCCATTTCTTAATAATTTATTAAAATGAACCTTTCATTTAAATTAATTCCCCCTCACTACACTTATTTCCCTTTTTAATAAACTCGTTTCGTGGGATGGGTACGCGAAGTCTTCGGTGTTGTCTCCATGGTCAAACCTGATTATCAAAGTTGTGGGCTTGTTATGTGTGGATTGTTGTTATGTTTTGGTTCAGTTTCTTTGTTACGGTTAAGGGTACAGTGTGTAGTTTTCTTTATTGCCTGATACGGGGATTTGGGTGTTTGCATGATGCATAGCATGAAGCTTTCGGTCGCATATGTCTAGAGATCATGTCGAATTTTTTCTAGGCTGTGGTTTGCTTGGGGATAGTTGATCGAGTCACGTTTTCTCATTTTGGTTGCTATCTTGTCCTTGGTTTTTGTCTGTTGCTTTGCAGGCATTCTCCTTGTTTGTCTGTGTTTGTGGTGTGTGTGTAACCATCTGAATGGCACCTTCTCACGCTCCTCCCCCTATCCAGTATGTCCCACTAGTCAGTAGGGATTACTCTTCCCTACTCACTTTTGAGCCTCTCACGAAGGCGGGACTCGCTGCTTTTGTGGCTGCCTCCTTTCCATTGCTTCCAGAGGATCCATCAATGTGTGATGAGTTTCTGGCCTCCTACAGTAAGAAGTCGGGATTGGTCCAGGGTACTTCCATGCCTTTGACACCTCGAGGCCTCGGGAAGGCTCTGTGTTTTCCCTCCAAATGTGAACCCTTTATTACCACTCGCCAGCTTTTCTCTAATGAAGAGATTTTGAAGCTGTTACAAAAGCAGACAAGGGAAATTATGGATGTTAAGAAGGTGATCAACTCTTCAGGAGTTTCCTTTTCCATGATCACTGATCTTGTGTGGAAGTTAGTCTGTCAGTTTCTCCAAGACAGGTTTATGCCTGCAAAAACGCCATCCCATTACTTGTCCAAAGAGCTTTTCACAGCTTCAAGGATGGTGTTGAAAGGAGTAGCTATTGATTGGAGCACTTACCTACTCACTAAGATGGATCAACATTTCGTCAAAGTCACCAGGGACAATGTTACCAATGTCACCTATGGATCGTACTTGTCTACCTTCTTGACCTACTCAGGTTTACAGAAGAGTGTGCCTCCACCTCCTCCATCTGATCCAGTACCTCCTCCTCCACCTTCAGATGAGTCAAAACCAATTGATACAGAGGATTTGGATTCTCTGCCTCCCCTGGTCATACATCACAAACGCTTGAAGCGGGTAGCGGATAAAGCTCCTTCAGTTCTTCCTTCAGTGCCCATTCTTGCTACCTCTAGCAGTGATCTCCTTACTTATCTCACATGTAATAACCTATTCAGAGCACATCGAGAAGGTTCTTTGGATATATCAGTCCCCTGTGAACAGTCTAGTCTCGGGGGATGCCATTCATTTCATATGTAAAGACATTCAGAGTTCCATTGAATTGTCAATGACAACCTGTGTTCAACAGCTGTACGCTTCCTTTTATGAAGAATTGATGCAGTCTAAGGACCAGTTGCATAAGGCAACATCCGAGTTACCTTTGCTAAGGATACCCTAGCAGATTTTTTAAGCAGATGGAGCAACAAACCCACCTGGTTGCAACCCAAAGAGATGAGATATCTTCTTTGAAGATCCAGTTAATAGAGGCTCAATCAGAGGTCGCTAGAATTTCAGAGGAGAAGGAGAGGATGTCCAAAGAAGCGCAAGAGTTCCAAACTCTTTTAGATGTCAAACTTTCAGCCTTACAGACTGCTAATGACACAATGGACTCACAAGCTTCCCAAATCAAGCAGTTGCAAGATCAACTGGCAAAGTCACGGTCTGTTCCTCCAAGCCCTCATGTTCCCTTGATCTCTTCTCTCTCACAGCAGGACTTGGCAACTCTTTAGAGACATGCTACCTTGTGTCCTCTCTTCCAAGATAAGGTGAAAAGATTACAATCCAGAATGGATTTGTTATGGTCTGCATTTGAGCAATTTCAGGAATATGTTCCTCCAGACCATTCTTTCTTTGTCCACTACCAATTACAGAAGTTGGCCTTCTACATGAAAATTTCCACGATGGATCTTCCTCTTCCAGAGGATGGTTGGAGTGGGGCTTGGTCTGCTGAGTTGCTGACAGAGGTAGTAAGGATGGTGTTTGAAGATTCTGTTACGACCGATACCATGTTGATGTCATATATGTATCTATGAGGAGACTTGTTGATTCCAGATGAAGTGGATATGGCTTGGTATGTAGGAGACATGGTTTTACAAGAAGTTTTGTATGTCAACCATTTGGAGTTGCACATAGATGACATGTTTTAGAGTTACTCCTCCAAAGTGGCTACTTGCCCTGATAATTCTTGGCATACCATAATTGATTCTGTGGTCCTGAATCAAAGACAGAACACAACCCCTACCTATGCCCAAAGCACTAATCAACTGAGGGTGGATCTCTTAGCTTATCTTTCCAAGCATAATCCATTTGATTCTACCTTTTTTGATGCCTATCAGAGAAGATCTCTCTTAGGACCTTCTGTTTCTACCTTACTCTATTACAAAAAATGGCTCACCGATATGATATATATCTTTCCCTCTATAAAACCAATTCCACAACCATCTTACCCCTTCTTTTCCAACCTCAATCCTTTCCTCAAATTCCCATATTTACATACTGTTCTTTTATCAAGGATAGAGTATTTTCCCCTTCTCCACCATGTCCTTCTCCATCCATTCATGTATCTTCTACCTTTCCTATTTATCAGTTAACACCCTTCTTAAGTGATTCCCTAAAATTTTCAGCCACTCATTCTTTAAATTATTCCTCCTTTTATAATTTTGCCTATCCATCTCTTCATCCACTTTTCCTTATTCCACTTCCATCTCCTGCCACTTCTATTTCTAATCCACCTCAGTTGGTTAGTGACTATGACAGGTTTGATCATCAGATTTCTAGAAGAAGGGGATGGAGCTCGAATGATTCCCTTACACGACCTCAGATAAACTAGCCAATAATCCTAGGAGATTGGACAGTAGCCAGTCAAGCATACCAGAACTATATTCATTTTGCTCAGCAGTATTCACAGTCTCTGGATCCTTTAGTGAGATTAACTGCTCATTTTGCTTGGTATCTGGCGTACATGCATAGGCATTATCATAATGATTCAAAGCCTATTCCAAAGTTGTGTATGAATGTCAATGTGAGCATTGATTCCCAGTAGCTCGATATATTGTACTTTCATGCCCTCTGTTTGCCTAGCAGATACCTTGTCTTGTTGGAAAGGATGTGCTGCCTTCAGTTTTTTCAGAATCCTCCCAAGACATTTGTAGATGAATCTTTGTCTATGGATCGTTTCCGAAATCATCAATCTTTCAAGAGGGATCATCTTCATTGATACCTTTTCCAATGTATGGTGGATGATTTTTAATGAAAATCTCTCTTTTTGGAGGAGTCATTCAGATGGTTGTGTTGTGTTTGTGTTTGTGTTGTGGGTTAATTTATGTAATAAGATTGTGGTGGTTGCCTATTGGATTGGCTTTCGTGCGAGCTACATTTTGAAGAATTGTGGTGTTGGAGTCGTGGTTGGATAGTTGAAGATGCTGATGCAAAAGAAGAAGAAGAAAGCTCTTATATCCTTTACAAGTTTGTTGTGATTTCCAATTTGATACGAAGTGTTATTGTATAAAGGGTTTTCCTTTCATTGTATTTTTTATATCAGATACAGGTGATAAGTTGGGGTCGTGGTTGGATGGACTATTTTTGAAGATTTATTGAAGATCAAAGTTGAGATTTTGACTGAACTTGTATTCCCTTTTTCCTGGGTCGCGAGGATGCTTCCTTATTAAGTGTGGGGATATGTTGAGTGTTGAAATTACTTGTTTTTTAGCTAATTTTTGTTGTTTTTGAGAGCTGAATGATTGATTTTATGAGATGATTGATTGGTTTGGAAGTGGTTTGAGAGTGTTTTGGATGATATTGATTATTTTTTGGAAGTTCATGATGTTTATTAATGGAGATGTGATGTTCGGATAGGTTTTGATAGGTTATGATTGGTTCTGTATACCTTCTGTTTTGTTCTGTTTTGTTTTGTTTTCTTTCTGTATGAAGCATGGATTGATGATTGCTAAAGATTGAGATATTTAAAAGCTTATTGAATGATTTTTGAGAGTTTGGAATGGTTTGCGTATGAGTTATGAGGTTTTGATGACCTTCTATAACCTTCTGTAGATCTTCTGTAGAACTTTTGTCTCTGTACTGTAACTGTATTGTAGCTGTTCTGGTACTGTACTGTGACTGTTCTGTAGACCTTTTGTATGTGTTCTGTAGAATGTATATGTAGCTTGGGAAAGTTTTTTAGCCTTGGAAAGAGGTGAATACAAGTGCAAAAGAGCTAAAAGAAGTGAAAGAAGTAGCTGCTGAAGACTCAAGTAAAGAGTGGAGTGAAGTGAAAGTAGTGAGCTATGAAAAGACACTGTAGTGGCTTTGGTGACTCTTCATATCAGACATACCTCTTGGGAGGGGTATCCATGAACTAAAAAGGATTATTGAGAGTGATTATGAGAGATTCTAGTGAGGATAAGATGTACTATTGATGGAGAGAGAGAGAGAGAGAGAGTCAAAGATAGTCAATTCTACTGAACAGAGTGATTGTATGTGAGAGATTGAGAGAGAAGACTATGAAGATATTGAAGATGAATACTATGTGATGTATTTCCATTCAAAGATGGTGTATTCCTTTGCTTTCTTTGTTATATTGATGGATTTTGTGAAGATATTGAAGAATATGGTTGATTGTATCAAATCCGTGGGAGATCTACATGATGCTGCATGAAGATTTGTTGTGCCTGGTGTTCTTATCTTCATTGTGATCATATAAAACCTAATAAACAAGCTTGTTGATGTTACAAGATAGATTTTATTGCAAGATAATTCCCTTTTCCTTGGTGTTCCTCTTGGGGCTCCATGTTTTTGGTGCATAGCCGAGGAAACTTGCCATCAACAAGCACTAGAAGAGGCTGAAAATGAAGGAAATGGCATTGGCAAGAATATAAGAATTCAATGGATGCTTGTAAAGTTCATTCTTCCACTGAAGAGTTGGAATTTCTCATAATCAAAGCCACTTTCCACAAGAAGTTCATCCCACAATGACGGAAACACATCACCATCATGATGCATGCTCTAAGTGGTGGACAGTTTCCTCTTCCTGTTGAAGCAGCAGAAACTTGCATCTTGGTGGCAAACTGTTTGGGAACAAACTGAAGAGCAGAAACAGAGAGAATGACCATACATGGAAGATTTGGCATTCATTGAGAAGTTTCCAGACATCATCAAGTGGGAGATTGCGAAGAAGCTTCAGGAGTCTTGGTTTGTAGAGGTTCACAAAGACAAGAAGGAAAAGAGTTGGAATTTGTTCGTGGATGCTCAACAGCAAGATACGTGGGATGCTTGGTGCACTGATAATCTTCTATTTGCTTAATTAGCAACCCACTGGAAGTTGGTAGACAGCGTGTTCTTTACAACATACACTATTGAAACCATCAGAAGCTGGCATTACTATGATGATGGCACCACCGCAATGCTTAGACGTATGCATTTTGACACCTTCAGAACCGAATACCTTCCTCTGTGCAGTGGCATGAAAGCAGAATTCAAAGACATTGAAAAGGAACAAGTAGAGGAAATGTTGGCAAGACAGTCCTCCAGAGACTGAAGCCTTCTGTTATCCCTCTGTGGAGCACTAACAACATAGTAGAGCCAACCCCCTGATGAATGACGCAATAAAGAGGTAAGCGTTAGAACGAGTCCAGAGGTACGTGAGAAGAGAGAAAGCAAAAATCAAAGCTAAGAACGAGTTGGCAGCAGAAGCCGCCTTTGACGCCCTTGCGGAACTCTTTACAGAAGTCCCAATGGTACATCAAGCCCTTCCTCCTCCTGCTGGAGGTCCACTTCCAAGCCAGATCCGTCTTGGAAATATTGATGACAGGCCAGCGAATATAGTCCCATTGCCATTTTTTAAGGGAGAGTACAATGAAGACCCCGATCTTCATGTAGCAGAGTTTATGGTAGCATGTGTGGCTAACAATGCCAGAACCCCTGAGCATTGCTTAGCAATATTCCTCGCAACATTCAAGGGCGCGGTGTTTTGAGTGGTATGAGAGACAAGTAGCAGGAACTTTTGGCACATGGGACGACCTGAAGTTGGCCTTTCTCACTAAATTCAGGCGTGAAGGTTTTAAAAGCGAATGCGAGAGGAATTTATGAATTTAAGTCAGTCCTCTAGAGAAAGAGTAGAAGCTTATGTCTCACAAATGGAATCCATCCTGAAGGATGGACTAACCATAATCTAGATGATGGCATTCAGAAGGGGGTGTTTCTCAGAGCATTACAACCAGAAGTCCGTAAGTTTGTGGAGCTGTAAAGACCAGCCACACTACAAGCTGCAACAGAAGGTGCAAGACTGTACGATGAAGTGGAAGCTAGATTGACGATGAATCTAGGAAGAGGAGTCCTACCTCCTCTGATTCTAGGAATGATGTACCCACCAAATGCAGTCCCAGGGACAGTCCCCTACCCCTATCAACAGATGCCTCCAATATCACAATACAATGCACCAAATCCATAGTGGCCACAATCAATGCCTCAAATGATGGTTCAACCATAACAACAATGGTGCCAACCAATTTCCCCAATGCCAAATCAGCAGCAACAGTGGAACCTTACCAACTGGAGCCAACAGCCAACAATTCAAACAGGAGCTCTGAATCAGAATCAGAACAGAGATTCCTCTGCACCAGCCCAACCTATTTGTGTAGTGATTACAGAGACTCCTCAAAACCCTACTGCCAGTACCTCAGGAGGACAAAGCTTGAAGGATTATTTATCCAACTCAGTTGCAAATATCAAAAAGGAGTTGATGGATGTGATTACAGAGCAGCTACAGATGCTGAAAGTGAATACTGCCAGCATATCTAATGTGGCAGGAGCAGGAAGAGGTGTGATGCGGTCAAATACTTGGTGTGGTAAGTGTCATCAAGCAGGCCATTTAGCCACTGAATGGACACGAAAACCAACCATTCCTGGAGCTTTCTATTCCTACTGTTTGCGAAAGAACCATACAGAGGATATTTGCTCTCTGAAGGAGATGCATGATAGGAGAAGGAAGGAAGAAGACGCAAGATTCAACTTACTGGAATCCAAAATGACAACACAGGATATTGGACCTAAGCCTAGAGAGTTTGGTCCTAATTTCGGACCCAGAAGATTTCCATCACAAAGTTACAGAGGAAGACAGTCTGGCGGTGGTCAGAGATCAAAAGTGGAGTGTTACAGATGAGGAGAAAAGAAACACATTTCACCAAATTGTCCAAATCCCAGAAGGTCAGTGGATTATAAGCCCTTATGCAGTTGATGCAAAGGAGAAGGCCACACTGCAAAAGACTGTCCAAGCCTAGCCCAAGTGAAAAACAGTGCTACTGATAGTCCGACCAAGGCCCAAGAGCCTACCTCCAATTTAGTGGAATTGGAAGTTGCTACCATCACGCGTGCAAAGAAGAAGAAACTACCTATCCAAAAAGCAAATAATCCTCCTGCCAAAACAGTGAAGTTCAATCTTCCACCAGAAGAACAGAACAAAACAGAGCCTAACAGTGTCGTACAGAGCACTACAGTGCCATAGAGAGTCACAGAGACAGTTCCAGAGACAGGACTAGAGGTCCAAGAGATAGAAGAGGAGGAAGTGCCACAGGTGGCAGAAGAAGTCCCCATGATGCCCCTGTTGGAAGAAAGAAGGAAAATGAAAATGGGTGTTGCCCCATTTCCTAACCGGTTAGAGAAGCCAGTGGATCCTATTAAGGAATACGATCTGGTCAGAGATCTAGATACCTTTAAACCAAACCTCACATTCCGACAATTATTGATGTTGTCTCCCAGTTGCAGAAAAAGGTTCAAAAGTATACTAACAAGAAGACGTGGCTTAAGGATTGCTCCCTCAACAGCAACAAAGTCCAACAAAGCTTCAGAGCCAATAAAAGAAGTGGATGTGGCTAACGCCTTCCTAGATCCGGGTACCCCAGAGACTGGCATGTGGATAGAAGGCTGCTTTATTGCAAATGCACTGATTGATGGTGGCTCATCAGTGAACATTATGATAGATGTGACAATGAAGGATCTAGGCCTACAAGGTGTGCAACCAACCCAATGGCTCATCAGACTGGCGGATCAGAGTAGAATCAATCCTTTGGGCATTCTCCCATATGTGAAGACTACAGTAGCCGGAAAAGATTATTGGCTAACCTATCTGGTGGTGAAGCCAAACTCTTACGGTACATACTACCCTCTGTTACTGGGCAGACCATGGCTTTTTGAAGCCAGGACGAATTGGTTCAAAGGAACCTTGACCTTGGGTAGAGGACCTAATAAAGTGGTGCTAAAGCTATATGGCTTTCAAAAAGGACATGGATCCACCTTCTTGGAATTATCTTTTGACCCCACTAATGAGGCTATAGATGGAACATTAGCAGACGAAGACGCTGTCAAACAGATCCTTCCCAAGAAAACAGTGGCACGTTCCTTAACAGTGGATACTGTAAGCCAACTCCCAAAAGATGCAAAGCCATTGTCAATGGGTGAATACTTCCTGCCTGAACCAGAAACGATTTTCAAAATCACTTCTGATAGTGAGATAGAAGCATGGATGTAATGCTCTCCCTGTTACATGGCCATAGCAGAGCCAGAGACAGAGGCAGAAGATGAAATAGAGAACCTGTTCTTCTCTTACAGAGCTCCTACAGAGCTAGAGACAGAGACAGAAGAGGATGAAGATGATATGGAAGAAGAAGGTTATGAAAGCGAGATGGAAGAGTCTATCCCACCCGCAGAGGTTACATATGAAGAAGAAGTTCCAAAAGCATCATAAGCAGACGAGCTCATGCTGTGGGACAGAATGGCGATGGTACCATTTGGTCTGGTAAATGGATCTTCTCATATGCAAAATCTTTATAAGAAATGGTTGAAGAAGAACAAGCCGTCTTTCAGCAGTGGCTCATGCCGTCCTCAACCACCTTTGCCAAGAAAAGATGATGATGATGCACCATGCCAACAAGCACCAGTCCCACAATTCCAACAAGCATCAGAGGGTCCATGTTATGTGACATTCCTGGATGCGTCATCAGAAGATGAGTCTTCAAGCCAAGAGGTAATTTATCGTGAAACCAAACCCGAAACGGCTCTAATCCCATTTCAACATCTCAAGGAGCAACCTAAGTCTCCACCAAAAGAAAAACTTCGTTTTAGTGGGACATCGAAAGAGGACACCACTCCCTCGAAGGAGTCGGATCTGTACCCAAAAGCAGTCCGCAAGACCTTTATCCATGAAGTAGAAGGTGAAAGGCAGTTAACTTTTGTGGATGCAGATGGCACTGAACGCCATTTGAAGGTGGGTAGAAACATACCAGAAGAGGAGTTGTCAACCTTGTATAACTTGTTGAAAGAGAATTTGGACGTGTTTGCATGGTCCTACAAAGACCTAAAGGGGATTGATCCCACAATATGTTAGCATCATATTGACTTGGAGCCTGATGCCAAGCCAGTACGGCAATGACAGAGGCGAATGAGCTGGAATTATTCCACATTGGTGAAAGTAGAGCTGCTGAAGCTTCTGGAAGCCGAGTTCATCTATCCAGTGGCAAATAGTGAATGGGTTTCACCCATCGTGGTGGTACCTAAGAAGTGGCAAATTTCGAATATGTGTGGATTTCCGCAAGTTGAATTCCAAGATGAAGAAGGATCACTTTCCGATCCCTTTCACAGACCAACTGTTGAACACAGTGGCAGGACATGAGCTTTATTCCCTTCTAGATGGATTCAGTGGATATAACCAAGTGCAGATAGCAGAGGAGGACCAATCCAAAACAACCGTCACCACAAAATGGGGGACCTACGCTTACCGAGTGATGCCGTTTGGGCTCTGCAATGCCCCTGCTACTTTTCAACGAGTCATGATGGCCGCATTCCAAAATCATCTGCACGACTTTATTGAGGTATATTTGGATGACTTCTGTGTCTATAGTTTGATCTGTGAACATTGGGGACATTTGGAACAATGCTTTGATCGATGTCGGGAGTATGGGATTTCCCTCAACCCTGACAAATGCATCTTTGGGGTCTCTTCTGGAGTTCTGTTGGGCCACATTGTCTCTCCACAAGGGATATCAATAGACCTTGCAAAGATCGAAAAGATTGCAGCTCTGACAGCACCCACCAACCTCAAACAGTTGAGGGGATTCCTAGGCCATGTGGGTCACTCCAAAAGGTTCATAGCCCATTTTGCAACAAAGGAAACCTCCTTGCACAAGCTTCTAAGGAAAGATGCAGAGTTTACTTGGACAGAAGAATGTGACAAAGCCTTCAACACTTTGAAGCAGTGTCTGATTGAGGCACCCATTCTGCAACCTCCTGATTGGACGAAAGAGTTTCATGTACACACTGATGCATCAATTGAAGGCTTAGGCGTAGTTCCATGCTAGAAGGGCTCCTCGAAGCTGGATCAACCCATCTATTATGCAAGCCGAAAAGTCACTGATAGGGAACGAAACTATACATTGACAGAGCTGGAGTGCTTGGCAATGGTGTTTGCCCTAGAGAAGTTCCGCCACTATCTGCTGTCTACCCACTTTAAATTTTATGTGGATCACGAGGCCCTATCCTTCCTGATGAACAAAGCAGACATGAAAGGATGAATGATGAGATGGCTCCTTCTATTCCAGGAGTTTGAATTTGAGGTGATTACCAAACCTGGTCGTTCCCATGTTCTGGTTGATCATCTGTCGCGTATCCCACAGACTGCAAACGAAGAGCAGGATGATCTAGACCTCCCTGATGCTTCCCTATTCCTGGTAGAAACTGTAACCCCCTGGTATGCAGACATTGCCAATCTGTTGGCAACCCAACAGTACCCTCCTGGTATTTCTAGTCGGGAAAGGAAGAAGCTTATGTTAGAATCAACCCCCTATACCCTGTTAGGCGGTGCACTGTACAAGAAAGGCAAAGATGAAGTGCTCAGAAGATGTGTTGCATGAGATGAGATTGGGATTGTTCTGAAGGCTTGCCATGATGAGCCATGTGGAGGCCACTTTGTAGGAGAAGCCATAGCCAGGAAGGCTCTACTAGAAGGATACTGGTGGCCTACCATTCACAAGGATGCCTATGATTACTGTAAAAGATGTGATGCTTGTCAGAGAATGGGGAAACCTACCAAGACAAGTGCCGTGCCACTGCAACCTATCCTTCCTTTGAATCCGTTCGAGAAGTAGGGCATCGACTTCGTAGGCCCAATCAATCCTCCCACCAGAAGGAAACAAAATCGATACATCCTCGTATGTACGGATTATGTCACAAAGTGGTGTGAAGCTAAAGCCCTAAAGCGGGACGATGGTAATAGCGTGGCCCTGTTCATGTACGAGAATATCATCACCCGTTTTGGCAGTCCCTTAGAGCTGGTAAGTGACAGAGGCACTCATTTCATTAATAAAGTCATGGAAGAGTTAACAGAGCTGTATAAGATTCGCCATCGCAAGTCCACTCCTTGCTACCCCAGAGCCAATGGCCAAGTTGAAGTTACCAATCGCATCCTCTGCTTGATCTTGACAAGAACGATTGCCGCATATCGTCGAGATTGGGATGATCGACTTACAGAGGCCCTCTGGGCGTACAGAACCTCCCATAAAGCAGCAACAGGACAGACACCCTTCGAGCTGGTGTATGGTACAGAAGCTGTTTTCCCTGTTGAATTGGAATTGCCCTCTTTGCGAGTGGCTATCAAAGAGCATTTGGGGGATGATGATTCACTGCAACGCTATCTCCTGCATCTGGAATGTTTGGATGAAACTCGTAGGATGGCTCTACAGTGCATGAAAGCCACGCAAGCTCGACACAAGGCTTACAATAACAGCTTCATCAAGCACAAGGAGTTCAACGAAGGTGATTTGGTCCTAGCCTATGATTCACGATTTGGCAAGTTTCCTGGCAAGCTTCAACAGCGGTGGATGGGCCCATATAAGGTACTTCCTGTCAACCCTAATGGCTCTATCCAAGTGCAGACCGTTGATGCCTCTGATGATCCCTTCCTGATCAATGGATATCGCCTGAAGAAGTACTTCCCTCCTTGGGGATCTTGACAATCACGGTCACTTGATCCTTTCCCTCGTTGGCGTGGCACTCTTACTCTTATCATGCTACTTCTGATAGCCGTTCTTCAGCCACCCCTGATGAGGTGGACGCAACCCTCTATCCCCTCAACCTCATCCTCCAGCTTTGATATCTTATCCTCTATTTTCCACCAGCCGGCAGTGGCGCACTGGGTTCTGACAAATGGCATTTCTACCATTACCTTGCTTAATTTGAAACAAAAAAAAGAGAGAAAAAAAAACATATCGATCATGGGAGAAAAGGACTTAGGTCCCTATCATACCGATCTATTCTTCGAGAAAAGGTGGAGACACCCTCGGGAATAGGGGAAAACAAGAAAAAAAAAGAAAGAAAAAAAAACAATAAGAAAAAAGAAGAAGAAAAAACAAAACTGTTATGGGAGAAAAGGAAGCAATTCCCTGTCATAGCAGGCCTCGCTCCAAGAAAAGGTGGCAAACACCCTTGGGTGAGAAGCTGGCTATGGAAAAGGTGGCAACACCCAGTAGTCCAGAAAGTGGATTCATCAATTGAAATCCCCAGGATCCCGTTCCAAAGCTGCCTCTCTTGGTATGCTGTGTCCTGGGTCTTTCTGCAAAACGTCTAACTGTCCTCTAGCAGACGGCATGTTCTATATAACACAACGTTCGATTTGATGGCTACCTCCCTGGGTATGCCTCTTCAACAACTGATGACGCGATCTTCATCGACAAACAATCGAGTGATGCGAGCTTTCATCCTAACCAGATGGGGAAGTGCGTATGGTTGCCCTCTGTATCTATCAGAGAGTGAGACAGAGGGTGGGGCGAGTGACTAGTCTTTCCCTTCAAATCAAATGAGAGGTGAGAAGTGTGAATGAAGTGTTGCACGCACAGGAGGGGCCTCTCAATGCACAAAGCACAATTTGTTTCTGTGCACTGCACTATAAGGCTCCTTGGCCTTTCTTCTCGCACCGTATGCCGGCACAGGGCGGGATGCACAGTTGCACCATCAAATGCACACAAGGCATACAACCTTTACACAAGTGACCGTGAGGATTACATCAATGGGTTTCAGGAAAGGGCTGCCCTCCTGTATCTATCAGCAGAGCGTGAGACAGAGGGTGGGCTGAGTGTGACTGGAGTTTCTTCAATCAATTACCAAGAGGTGAGATTGAGGGACGTTACGACACTTGGAGTCAGGTATGTTTCCGTTTCCCTATGCACCCACGGGATGGGTCTATGCCATCATCACAGGACACGTCACCCTGTTCTATACACTACACTGTAAGGCTCCCTTGCCTTCCTCCTTGCACTTATGCCAGACGGGTTGAGCACACTAATGCACCATCAACTGTGCACCCTGGCATAATCCCTCTGTATCATTCCCCTGTCGATTTCTAAACCGGGTACGAGATATGGGTTTCAATCATTCTTCCTCGAGTGATATTAGTCATGGAGCGAGTGACTGTTCTTTCATTCCATTTGAGTAACTGTGAGTTGAGTGTAATATCCCTCGACATCGACTCGATGCGATTCCTTCAACCAGCTACCTCCCTGGTTGCTACCGCGTGGTCCGTGCCATGACGGATGTGTGCTGAGAAGATGCCTTAGTACCTCCTGCAGCCGACAACAACACCGGATGTGCCATCGACAATCACCCTTGATTCTCAACAACATGATCCAAGTTTTTCTAACCCTACACCTTCTGTTTCTCCGTGACGGTCATGTTTTAAGTGTGGGGACGTTAGTGGATGGTCTGTTGTGTGGTCCTAGGTCTCTGTTGCTCAGTTCACCCTATTTGTTAAGGTTTTAAGTGTGGGGACGCGTCCTTGCACGTCTACATTGCCTATCCCTTTGCATCTGTGTCCACCTACTCATGCCTCTATGCCATGCCTTGCTTTTACCCTGCTGGGGTCCCTTCCCACCCACCCGTCCACTGTCACCCCTCCGTTGGGACTGTTCCTCCTTCGTTTCTCTTTTTCTCCTATTTTGTTGTGTTTTTATGTGAACGCACCCTATGTTTAGGGGACTTCCAATCTGACTTTACAAACCTGTTCCTCCCTTTGACTTGACCATTTTTCCTTTTTACCTACTTTTGTTCCGGTGCACGGTTTTTGAGTTATTAATTTTTGAAGCATTTTGCGCACATTAGCCAGTTTTCCATGTGAACGCGCTTTGCTTGCTTCGGAACCGTGATCTGACATCATAGCCCTGACAAAAACTTTCTCTTGGCATTTTTCCTTTTTACTCCGTGTCCTTTCGATGCACGGTTTGTCCAATATTAATTTTGCGGTTTCTCGAGACTTTTTCGTGCGTCTTTTTGACATTTTTCCATGTGAACCTGCCTTGTTTGCATCGAAATTCCAATTTTATTTTAGAGCCGTGTCCCCCGCGCCTTCCCCCACCTTTTTCCTTTTTCCTTCACCCTCTTTCGACTTCTGGATTTTTAATTATTAATTTTTAAATGTGTTTTCGGACGTATTTTTGGTGTGTTTCGCATATGAACCCCTCCTACTTCCGCTGGAACTGCGTTTTGACATGACAACCCTATGCCACCCCTTCTTGCGGACATTTTTCCTTGTTACTGCATGACATTCCGACGAACGGTTCGTCCAATATTAATTTCCTATCCCATTTTCGGGTTTTTTTGGGTTTTTCCCACGTGAACGCGTCTTATCTTATTCCGAACTACGTTTTGATGTGATAAGATTGTCGGGCACGTCTTTCTGCACATTTTTCCTTTTTCCAGCACCTCGTTCCGATGCACGGATCTTTCGATATTAATTTTTAATTGCGTTTTTGGACCCTTTTTTTGCGTTTTTTGCATGTGAACGCCCTTTACCCCCCTGGAACCCCCGTTGCATGTTTTCCCTGTCTTCCCCCTACCGTCTTGCCCACTTTTTGTTTTTACGACATTTTATTTTGACATCCGGATTGGGAGATATTAATTTTTCTTTATTTTTATGTGTTTTCGCGCGGCTCATCCCGTGCGTGAACGTGCTCGTTTTCACTTTTACGAGTCTCCACACGCCCCGGTCGCGCTCGCGTGTCCCGTACCGTCCTCCCGGTGCTATTTCGATCCCATCACGGCAAATTTTTTTTACCCCGCCCTGCGCACGTGCGCTGGACGTGGGTATGCCTTTCCCTCATGGCCCCCCCGCCGATTCTTTCCCCTTGGGCGTCCCATCCCTTGGGCACCCTAACCCATGGGCTCCCCTACCCAACCCTTCCCTAGGCACCCCCCATCCCATGGGCCCCTGCCCATACCCTCCCACCCTTTCCCCCCATGCCCTTTCCTATCCCCCTACCCTTACCCTTCTCTCTCCCGAATCCCTTCCCTCCCCCAACTACCTCTCCTTCTCCCTTCCCTGCATGCTCCCTCCCCTCCCCTCCTCCTCCATTTTCTCCACCTCCATTTTCTTCTTCCTCCCCTCCATCTCTTCTCCTTCCCTCCTCTTCTCCTCCTCTTCCCTCCTCTATCGCCTGCTCTTCTCCCTCTCCTACCCTTCTCCTCCTCTCCTACCCTCCTTCCCCTCCCGACAGCGCCCTGCGCGGGTGACGCCTGCGCCATCGTGATGCCGCCTGCGCCCTACCTCTCACGCTGCCGGCCGCCTGACGTGCCTCCTCGTCGACTCCTGCCGCGCCGCCCTTTGGCGCCTGGTGCCTGCGCCTCTACAGCCGGGTGCCGCCCTGTTCGCCGCCCGCCTCCAGCCCTCGTGGCCCACCCTGCCCTCGCCTGACGCTTCCCTCGTGTCCTCGTTGACGCCCGCCTTCCAACTCGTGAAGCCCGCCGTCCCGCCTGCACGCTGTCGTTCTCTGCTCCCGCCACCATCCACCGTTGCCCTACCCTCCTCCACGTGTCACTAACCCCCCTAAGCCCCCCTTCCCCCCCATTACACACCTAACCCCTCCCACTAACCCCCCTAAGGCCCCCTTCCCTCCCATTACACACCTAACCCCTCTCTCTAAGCCCCCCTTCCCCCCCCAAGGCCCAAAAACACACTTTCCCCCCCTACAGTCACACCTATTCCCTACCCCCACCCAAGCACAACAAAACCCTACCCCCCCTCCCTAACCCATGTTCCCCCCAAGCAGAATCGCCGAAAAGTACCCCCTTTCCCAGCCCTTGTTCCCCAGCAGAACCGCAAGAAACCACCCTTACCCCCCGTAAGCCCCCTGTCCTACCCTGCCGAACCGTTGAACCGTCGACACCCTTCATACCCCCTTGTCACCCGTCGACACCCGCAGCAACCTGCCACCCCATTTTCAATCCGTGATCACCCGCAAAGGGTGCGTATGAGCGTGTGGGTGATTGTTGGTGATTGATCGTGAGCGGGTGCGGGAGATTGTTAGCTGGTTGCTAACACGCAGCTTCCACGTAGTCTCTTTTTGGACATTTTCCTAGATTTTTAATTCAAAAACCCGCAAACACTTTTAAAAAAAACATTGAAAAATTAAAAAAAATCATTAAAAGACACTTCAAAATTCACAAAAAAATACAAAAAAATTTCAGAAAATTCCCACTATTTCTGCAACCCATTGCCATATTTTTCTAAACTAAAATTTCAATTTAAAAAAAAAATTCAGACCATTTTAAAATTCAAAATTCTTTTAAAAATGCCCAAAAAATGAAAAATAATTCATAAAAAATACTAAACAATTCCAAATTAATTTCCAAAAAATTCCTAAAAATTCCATTAACATTTTTACTTATTTGTGGACTGTTTTCTAAGCTGTAAAACTACTACATCAAATACCTAAATTCATAAAAAAAAAACAAATAATCATTTTTCATCCAAACACCAACTAAATATCTAGAACAAATCTAGATACATTTTTGGATTGAGGAGAGCGCATTCTTTGCATTCACATACACCCACTACCAGGTATTTTTCATTTTTAAATTTTTTTCTCGCTACCCCAAAACTCACAGTTAATTATTAAAATGAACCCTAAACACCACCATGGCACGCGCGTTCACGCTCAACCCACCAATTTTTTTTAATAAAAATAAACTAGCTGTTCACTTAGCACGCGCTAAGTGCGCTTAGGAGGCACTTTAATATTTTTAATTCAAAATGAACCAGCCGTCACTCACAAGAGTACGCGCTGGCAAAAAAGCGCTCCACATCACCTTAGTTTTTAATAAATGAACTTGCATTTAGAGACCCAGTCTGGGTATCGAAGTCCGGGATTCAGATTAAAGCACCGCTTTAACCTCATAATTGGTAATTAAAATTTTAAGAAGGAACCGCCGTTTTATTGATAAGGTTTATCACTTAATAAAAATTCACCCATTTCTTAATAATTTATTAAAATGAACCTTTCATTTAAATTAATTCCCCCTCACTACACTTATTTCCCTTTTTAATAAACTCGTTTCGTGGGATGGGTATGCGAAGTCTTTGGAGTTGTCTCCATGGTCAAACCTGATTATCAAAGTTGTGGTCTTGATATGTGTGGGTTGTTGTTATGTTTTGGTTCAGTTTCTTTGTTACGGTTAAGGGTACGGTGTGTAGGTTTCTTTATTGCCTGATACAGGGATTTGGGTGTTTGCATGATGCATAGCATGAAGCTTTCGGTCGCATATGTCTAGAGATCATGTCGAATTTTTTCTAGGCTGTGGTTTGCTTGGGGATAGTTGGTCGAGTCACATTTTCTCGTTTTGGTTGCTATCTTGTCCTTGGTTTTTGTCTGTTGCTTTGCAGGCATTCTCCTTGTTTGTCTGTGTTTGTGGTGTGTGTGTAACCATCTGAATGGCGCCTTCTCACGCTCCTCCCCCTATCCAGTATGTCCCACTAGTCAGTAGAGGGATTACTCTTCCCTACTCAGTTTTGAGCCTCTCATGAAGCTGGGACTCGCTGCTTTTGTGGCTGCCTCCTTTCCATTGCTTCCAGAGGATCCATCGATGTGTGTTGAGTTTCTGGCCTCCTACAGTAAGAAGTCGGGACTTGTCGAGGGCACTTCCATGCCTTTGATAACTCGAGGCCTCGGGAAGGCTCTGTGTTTTTCCTCCAAAGGTGAACCCTTTGTTATCACTCACCAGCTTTTCTCTAATGAAGAGATTTTGAAGCTGTTACAAAAGCAGACAAGGGAAATTCTGGATGTTAAGAAGGTGATCAACTCTTCAGGAGTTTCCTTTTCCATGATCACTGATCCTGTGTGGAAGTTGGTCTGTCAGTTTCTCCAAGACAGGTTTATGCCTACAAAAACGCCATCCCATTACTTGTCCAAAGAGCTTTTTACAACTTCAAGGATGGTGTTGAAAGGAGTAGCTATTGATTGGAGCACTTACCTACTCACTAAGATGGATCAACATTTTGTCAAAGTCACCACGGGCAATGTTACCAATGTCACCTATGGATCGTACTTGTCTACCTTCTTGACCTACTCAGGTTTACGGAAGAGTGTGCCTCCACCTGCTCCATCTGATCCAGTACCTCCTTCTCCACCTTCAGATGAGTCAGAACCAATTGATATAGAGGATTTGGATTCTCCACCTCCCCTGGTCATACAGCGCAAACACTTGAAGCGGGTAGCGGATAATACTCCTTCAGTTCTTCCTTCAGTGCCCATTCTTGCTACCTCTGGCAGTGATCTCCCTGCTTATCTCACATGTAATAACCTGTTCAGAGCACATCGAGAAGGTTCGTTGGATATATCAGTCTCCTCACTGAACAGTCTAGTCTCGGGAGATGCCATTCCTTTCCTATGTAAAAACATTCAAAGTTCCATTGAATTGTCAGTGATAGCCTGTGTTCAACAACTGTATGCTTCCTTTTATGAAGAACTGATGCAGTCTAAGGACCAGTTGCATAAGGCAACATCCGAGTTAGCCTTTGCAAAGGATACCCAAGCAGATTTGTTTAAGCACATGGAGCAACAAATCCACCTAGTTGCAACCCAAAGAGATGAGATATCTTCTTTGAAGATCTAGTTAATAGAGGCTTAATCAGAGCACTAGAATTTCAGAGGAGAAGGAGAGGATGTCCAAAGAAGTGCAGGAGTTCCAAACTCTTTTAGATGTCAAACTTTCAGCCTTACAGACTGCTAATGATACAATGGACTCACAAGCTTCCCAAATCAAGCAGTTGCAAGATCAACTGGCAAAGTCACGGTCTGTTCCTCCAAGCCCTCATGTTCCCTTGATCTCTTCTCTCTCACAGCAGGACTTGGCAACTCTTCAGAGACACGCTACCTTGTGTCCTCTCTTCCAAGATAAGGTGGAAAGATTACAATCCAGAATGGATTTATTATGGTCTACATTTGAGCAAATCCAAGAATATGTTCCTCCAGACCATTCTTTCTTTGTCCACTACCAATTACAGAAGTTGGTCTTCTACATGAAGCTTTCCACGATGGATCTTCCTCTTCCAGAGGATGGTTGGAGTGGGGCTTGGTCTGCTGAGTTGTTGATAGAGGTGGTAAGGATGGTGTTTGAAGATTCTGTCACGACTAATACCATGTTGATGTCATATATGTATCTACGAGGAGACTTGTTGATTCCAAATGAAATGGATATGGCTTGGTATGTGGGAGACATGGTTTTACAAGTAGTTTTGTATGTCAACCATTTGGAGTTGCGCATAGATGACATGTTTCAGAGTTACTCCTCCAAAGTGGCTACTTGCCCTGATAATTCCTGGCATACCTTGATTGATTCTGTGGTCCTGAATCAAAGACAAAACACAACCCCTACCTATGCCCAGAGCACTAATCAACTGAGGGTGGATCTCTTAGCTTATCTTTCCAAGCATAATCCATTTGATTCTACCTTTTTTGATGCCTATCAGAGAAGATCTCTCTTAGGACCTTCTGTTCCTACCCTACTCTATTACCAACAAATGGCTCACCGATATGATATATATCTTTCCCTCTATAAAACCAATTCCACAACCATCTTACCCCTTCATTTCCAATCTCAATCCTTTCCTCAAATTCCCATATTTACATACTGTTCTTTTATCGAGGATAGAGTATTTTCCCCTTCTCCACCATGTCCTTCTCTATCCATTCATGTACCTTCTACCTTTCCTATTTATTAGTTAACACCCTTCTTAAGTGATTCCCTAAAATTTTCAGCCACTCATTCTTTAAATTATTCCTCCTTTTATGATTTTGCCTATTCATCTCTTCATCCACTTTTCCTTATTCCACTTCCATCTCCTGCTACTTCTATTCCTAATCCACCTCAGTTGGTTAGTGACTAACGGGTTTGATCATCAGATTTCCAGAAGAAGGGGATGGAGCTCAAATGATTCCCTTACAGGACCTCAGATAAACTGGCCAATAATCCCAGGAGATTGGACAGCTGTCAGTCAAGCATACCAGAACTATATTCATTTTACTCAGCAGTATTCACAGTCTCTGGATCCTTTAGTGAGATTAACTGCTCATTTTGCTTGGTATCTGGCGTACATTCATAGGCATTCTCATAATGATTCAAAGCCTATTCCAAAGTTGTGTATGAATGTCAATGTGAGCATTGATTCCCAGTAGCTGGATATATTGTACTTTCATGCCCTCTGTTTGCCTAGCAGATACCTTGTCTTGTTGGAAAGGATGTACTGCCTTCAATTTTTTCAGAATCCTCCCAAGACATTTGTAGATGAATCTTTGTCTATGGATCGTTTCCGAAATCATCAATCTTTCAAGAGGGATCATCTTCATTGATACCTTTTCCAATGTATGGTGGATGATTTTTAATGAAAATCTCTCTTTTTGGAGGAGTCATTCAGATGGTTGTGTTGTGTGTAGTGTTTGTGTTGTGGGTTAATTTATGTAATAAGATTGTGGTGGTTGCCTATTGGATTGACTTTCGTGACTTTCGTGCGAGCTACATTTTGAAGAATTATGGTGTTGGGGTCGTGGTTGGATAGTTGAAGATGCTGATGCAGAAGAAGAAGAAACCTCTTATATCCTTTACAAGTTTGTTGTGATTTCCAGTTTGATATGAAGTGTTAATGTATAAAGGGTTTTCCTTTCATTGTATTTTTTATATCAGATACAGGTGATAAGTTGGGGTTGTGGTTGGATGGACTGTTTTTGAAGATTTATTGAAGATCAAAGTTGAGCTTTTGACTGAACTTGTATTCCCTTTTTCCTGGGTCGCGAGGACGCTTCCTTATTAAGTGTGGGGATATGTTGAGTGTTGAAATGACTTGTTTTTTGGCTGATTTTTGTTGTTTTTGAGAGCTGAATGGTTGATTTTATGAGATGATTGATTGGTTTGGAAGTGGTTTGAGAGTATTTTGGATGATATTGATTATGGTTTGGAAGTTCATGATGTTTATTAGTGGAGATGTGATGTTCTGATAGGTTCTGATAGGTTATGATTGGTTCTATATACCTTCTGTTTTGTTCTGTTTTCTTTCTGTATGAAGCATGGATTGATGATTGCTGAAGATTGAGATATTGTGAAAGCTTATTGAATGATTTTTGAGAGTTTGGAATGGTTTGAGTATGAGTTATGAGGTTTTGATGACCTTCTGTAACCTTCTGTAGATCTTCTGTAGAGCTTCTATCTCTGTACTGTAACTGTATTGTAGCTGTTGTGGTACTGTACTGTGACTGTTCAGTAGACCTTCTGTATGTGTTCTGTAGAATGTATGTGTAGCTTGGGAAAGTTTTCTAGCCTTGGAAAGAGGTGAATACAAGTGCAAAAGAGCTAAAAGAAGTGAAAGAAGTAGCTGCTGAAGACTCAAGTAAAGAGTGGAGTGAAGTGACAGTAGTGAGCTATGAAAAGACATTGTAGTGCTCTGGTGACTCTTCATATCAGACATACCTCTTGGGAGCGGTATCCACGACCTAAGAAGGATTATTGAGAGTGATTATGAGAGATTCTAGTTAGGATAATATGTACTATTGATAGAGAGAGAGAGAGAGAGAGTCAGAGATAGTCAATTCTACTGAACAGAGTGGCTGTATGTGAGAGATTGAGAGAGAAGACTATGAAGATATTGAAGATGAATACTATGTGATGTATTTCCATTCAAAGATGGTGTATTCCTTTGCTTTCTTTGTAATATTGATGGATTTTGTGAAGATATTGAAGAATATGGTTGATTGTATCAAATCCGTGGGAGATCTACATGATGCTGCATGAAGATTTGTTGTGCCTGGTGTTCTTTTCTTCATTGTGATCATATAAAACCTAATAAACAAGATTGTTGATGTTACAAGATAGATTTTATTGCAAGAGAATTCCCTTTTCCTTGGTGTTCCTCTTGGGGCTCCAAGGCTAGGTCTAGAAATTCAAAAAGACAGCTCCATACTTCTTAAAATGGCGGATGAAAGTCTAAGACAACCAGAAGGTTGCATCACTAAAGTCCACGTTACAATTGCGAGCATGCAATGATATTTGGACTTTAGGGTGATAAGGTTTGTAGTAGGACATCCTAGCTATCGAGTTTTGCTAGGTAGGCCATGGATCTTACGAACAAAGTGCCAAGTCGATATACCCACTAGTCAAGTGATTCTAGGTAGAGGTGCCAATCGTGTAATAGTGGATGCTTACCTTGAGTCGCCTCAGAGTGAGAGGTCTCCTTTATCTTCTATCCAACTAGAAATAGTAGAAGATCCATCTGGTAGTGAGACTTCATTGAGCAATGGATCTAAAGAAGGGTCCACTATAGAGGTCATTTATCAGATAACATTGAATGAGCCAATAGAGCCTCGAGATGAAATAAGAGACGCGGATATAATTGAGTTGGACCTTGGTACACCTAATGATTCACAGCTAATTAAATTAGGTTCCATGCTCACTTCAAAAGAGAGAGAGGACCATGTGTCCTTGATTCAAGAGTTCCCTCACATCTTCGCTTGGAGCTATGACAAACTTAGGGGCATTCCCCCCCAGTCTAGCTGTGCATACTATTCCTGTAAAGGAAGGTACATGCCCTCTACGTCAAATAGTAAGGCGTATGCCTTTTGAATTAAGAGATGGGCTATTTGAGAAGCTATAGAAGTTGCGAAAAGCGGGTTTGATCTTCCATGTTCAGCATACTGAATGGTGTTCACCACTTGTGATTAGAAAGAAGAAGAACAATCAAATCCAACTTTGTGTAGATTTTCGAGAGCTAAATAAGCAAAAAATCAAGGACGAATATCCATCGACCTTTATTGACCAAACTTTGGATCAATTAGCAGGTAGGGAAGTATATTCATTCATGGATTGCTTTGTGGGATACAATCAAATGGCAATTGGTGAGCAAGACAAGCTTAAAACGACATTTATTACTGTCTTTGGTACCTTTGCATACCATGTGTTGGCATTTGGTTTATGTAATGCATCTAGTTCGTGGCAAAGATCAACCGACAAGAACTTTTGGTGACATCTCCCTAGAGGATTTGAAAGTATTCATTGATGACCTAGGGGCAACCACCACAGCAAGAGAAAGGAAATTGATCATTTTGTGGAAGTGTTTTGAGCGTTGCAGACAATTCTGCATAGCTCTTAACCCACAGAAGTGTGTCTTTAGAGTACCTTATGGGCTATTGTTAGGCCATGTGGTCAGTTCAGTACGGATTGTGACTGACCCTAAAAAGATCAAGGTCATAGTCGCCATGAGTCCTCCATGTACTCCAAAGGAAGTACATAACTCTGCTTATCCCAAATTTGGGAGGAAAAGTTGTACTATCCGATAGCTTTTGCTAGTTGAAAGTTGGGCATATTGGAAATTAACTATACCTATATGGAGAAGTTGTGCCTTGAGATGGTATTTGCGACCAAAAAGTTCAAGCACTACATTCTCTATGAGAAGGTGGTTTTCTATACATGAAGGAGGAAGGGCTTCGATTGTTGCTAAACAAGTTACAGCCGCCAGATCGTTTAGCAAAGTGGTTAATCACTTTGCAAGAGTTTGACTACGAGATCAAGAGCAAGCCACCGAGGCTACAGGGCATTGTAGAATGCCTTGTGGATTTCGGAGAACCAAGAGAGGTCTTGACTGAAGGAAGTGATATGGAAACTTTGTTCAAGATTGATATGGCATCTTGTAAAAGAGTGGGGATAGATGGGTAGGACACGGATTAGCATGGGAATACCAAGTTATACTGACAAGGTATATAAGGTGTTGAGAGACCCAATTAGGACATTAGTTATCAATAATCAAGTCTCTCTTTTCTCCTTCCTCCTAGCTTTCATGGCTTCCCTCCTCTTTCGCTCTCTTTTTCTATCTTTCTCTCTCTTCTGCTAGTCTTTCTCTCTCTTCTTCTCTCATCTTCTTCATCTTTCTCTCTCCTCTATGCAGTCTCTCCCTTCTCTCCTTCTCTCTCCTAGGTCTCCTTCATTATAGTTGGTATCATAGCTTAGTTTTTAGATCCTTCCTTTCTCTCTCCTTTCCCTCAAATCTAGACTCATTTTCCAACAATAAACCCTACTTTTTAGGTACACAGCCAGAGATGGCAGCTTTCTTGGAAGACACACAGGATGTGTAAGAAATAGTGATGGAGCACCAATAGTAGGAGAAAAGGGCATACCAGGACCTCCAATAGGAGCCGAGCTTTGTAAAGAAGCTGGTGATAACCCGAACTCTACCTCTGCACATGCTATCACCATCCTTTCTAGTGTGCCGCCTCTCATGCTGGGAGGGAGGTATGAGCTCTTGCCTGTTGTGGTAGATCTAGCACGAGGAGCAGCCAATCCAAGCCCATCATATTCTAGAGGCTTCTCATCAAGTGTGAAACCCTTGGTCCCATGAGATCCTTGAGGGGACATTTGGAGGTCCAGTGATCTCCTTTCTTGCCACAAGTCTTGCAAACGATGAGTGAGGCATTAGCTATTGGCGCAGGTACTGATTTTCAGAGCTCAGTTGAGCAGCTTGCTTTTGCAGCCGCTCATTCTCCTCCAACAGGATTTGATTCATGGCATTCAGCTTGGAATTCCAATTCTACAGTCTGTTTGTCTCTTTTCTTTGTTTCTCCCTGCATCTTCTATTTTGAAAACACTCTTTGAGTTGCTTCTGACCAATGTTTGCAAGGATGGGGCATTCGCGGATGAGCTACTGCCGATGTGTTGAGATGGGCTTGGGGCAGTCATTGTACACCCTCTCAAGAATCTCCACCTGCTCCGAGGTATAGCATGCGTACTTGTTACAATCCATCATGGCTTTGCCATCTTTCCCCTTGTTAGTCCCCATTTGAGAATGCCAGGTCAAGTCCCTGCCCCGCCGTCCGGTCAGAAGGCACAAAGTTGGTGCTTAATATATACGTCTTGAAGCCATTGTTGGTACAGCTACTAATGTTGTTCTCCATTCAAATAGAAGCCTATATGTGACCATCCATAACTTGGAAAATCACTGTGAAAAGCCTATTGATGAAAGCCTCCGAGTAGAGCTACTCTGAAATGGAAGCCAAAAGGCTGAGCTTCTTGAGCTGAATGTGAAGAGAGAAGAAGACAAGGAATGAAATTGCACTGGTTGGGATGTATGTGAAATGTGGCACATGGTGTCTTGAATGATTGTGCAAAGTCAACAACGCTTGAGTAGTGCAAAAGGATCCACGCAGATATGATGAAGCATGGCTTTTGGTTCTGATATACTGATGTGTGTAATGCAGTGGTTGGGATGTATGCAAAATGCGGCACATGGAGGTTGCATAAAAAATTATAATCAAGTCCTTTGATGAGACACCATCACCACTTGGAATTGCAACAATGGCTTCTCAGCAAGGGCTTGTAACAAGGTTCTCCAATTCTTCAAAGGAATGCTATGTGGTGTCTTGAAACTAAATGACAAATAAGTGTGTTCTCTCTGCATTCAATGTCCTTGGTTAATCATAAGGTCACCATTATTTCAGTGCTAATGTGCTGAGATCATCGCACCACACTGAGACCCCAAGATTTTTGTTGTATGGCTGACCTTTTTGGGTTGGGCAGGACTTCTAAATGAAGCCAATGACAAAGTTATGGGAGTAAGCGGTCAGCATGGTGCTTCAATGTGGCTTTCCTTACTTAGCGCTTGTAGGAAGCATCAAAGTATAGACATGTAGAGACATGATTTTGAACAAGACTTGAAATGTTTGGGGACACACGTCGTGCTCTCTATTAACATCTATGCTGCTGCTTGCCACTAGGACGAGGTAGCTAAGCTTAGGAAGGAAATGTCTGATGTAGAAATGGAGCAAGAAAAATGCACTTCGGCTCACATCAATAACTAAAATTTTTCATGTGAATACAGGGGATGAAATCCTATCCATTGTTTTGCAAATATGATGCTAAGTTGAGAGAAGGTTGGAGATGATAAAGATGGAAGGATGTACACCTGACTTTAGCTCTGCCTTCCTACGATATGACAAAATTAGCCAAGAAGTGATGCAATGCAATTCACTGAATGAGCTTGATCGTACATTAGGATCAGAAAATGTGAAGGCCGATGTCAAGAGGAGATCCTCTACCACTACATTTGGACCTTTTCCTTTGTCCAACAGAAAGTAGTAGTAGTTGGCTCAATGACAAAGCTAGAGCAAAGACACATAAGATAGAAGTTCTTTCGAGGTGCTTCAAGAGAATACAAAGCCTGCAGCTGATTCCAATGTGCTTTACAACACTGAATGATGGAGCTTCAAAGCTTAGCTAAAGAAGTCGCCAACAACTGGGCACTGGGCTTTCCAGTAATGCATGCATTCTATAGCTCAACTCATAGATAATCTCCAAAAGATAGGAGGCAATCCTACTTAAAGGAAGGACATTCCTCATACTATTGTGGATTGTGGCCTGAGTCTTCAAAAGGCAACAAAGTGACTGTTGTTCAAGCCACTTCCAACCATCATGAGTTCGGTGAGGACACTATTGAAAAGTTTGAAGTGTAAGAACAATCTGAATGTGTAGATATTTAGAAGTACAATTCCCTCAGAACTCTGCAGATAAGTAAAGTTTCTTATGCCAAGAAATCAAGCTATTCCTGTGCAGATGATTGACAAGATTTTGAGCAAATTCTTGGTATTCGAAAGCATAGTTGGAAGGGACTTTTACACAAAATAGACAAAGGAACAGGACATGCAAAATTTCATGCATAATTCCTTCTATCAGAACCACGGAAAGCATTTGGATTCATAAGTGCCTAATAGTATCTTGTATCCTTACCTACTGTCTAAAGCAACAAGCTCTCAAGCATGCTGGTGGATTTTGTCAGTTTGAAGTATCTTGGCTAACGAAACATATTGTACAAGTTACATGGCTAACAATTCTTCAGCTAGTGGTGCCAAAGGATACATTACAGGAAATTGTTGTGTGGCATAATTATAGAAGAGTGCTGAGACTGATGCCTTTGTCTAGAATCACACTGCATTGACTAAGGATGCACTACATGCAATTGTTGTACTGGCATAATTACAGAACTACTTGACTTTCTGCTGAATGCAACTTCTGAGAAGGCTTCTAATGTCAGAGGACAATAGATTTTGATGAAATCAGAGAATTCAAAACTGCACTTCAACTTCCATCAAATAAATTCCATCATAATATAATGGCTTATAGGGTCTAGTAATGCGGCCATCTCCACACAACCGTTTTTGTCACCAAGGGTCCTATGGGATAGACATCAATAACTTTCTGTACAGTCGTGAAAACTCAATTGCAGAATATTCTAAATACTTATTGTCAGAGATGTTTTGATAGAGTGAGCAACATATAATAGAGAACAACAGTGTGCACATCTGATTTTCAGTAGTAACACTAGGGATCTTTTGATGCTCTAATGTGGCAAAAAATATAGGTCAATTGCCGGTGCTAAGCTAAATCACATATGGGCAATTTTGATAACCAAAGTATTGTACAATACAACTTTGGACAACACCTAGGCTATGTACCTTGTCATGAGGGTGGATCATGCTCCAATGGATTTGATCAACAATATGGCCAATATGGACATCATGATTACACTTTCAAGCACTCCTTTATGCAACAACATAGTTCTTATGCAAGTCATGATCATGGATATGTATATTGTAGCTCATACAACATTAGTCAGCAGCATGCATATGAAGATTCTTATGCGATGCATGAGCAGCAAGCCAGTGATTATGACCAGCATCATGCCGATACCTATGCTCGTGGACTTGCTACTCATCCTATTTATGGTCAGCCTAGGATGCAAGGACACCATTATAGTCATGTTGGACAATCATCATGCAATCTTGGGCAGCATGTTTATGGGCAACAATATGGCCAAAGTTTTGGTAATAGTCAACAGCAAATAGATGTAAATGAGCAGCAGGGCTGCTATCACCATATGCAATATGAACCACATGAGTATCATTATGAGCAGCAACCATGTTGGTATGACCCTCCATATGGACAGCATGAGCATTATGGTCATGGGCAACCATCTATTGTACATGAGTAGCAAGATGACTATGAGCAGCATGTCAGAACTATTACTGAGCTGACCAATGGTGATGAGCATATGTGTGGATAGCATGAGTATCATTATGAGCAGTAGCCACATTGGCATGACCCTTCATATGGATAGTATGAGCATTATGGTCATGGGCAGCCATCTGTTGTACATGAGTAGCAAGATGACTATGACAGCATGTCAAAACTATTACTAAGCTAACCAATTGTGATGAGCATGTGTGTAGATTGCTATCTAAGGCTAAATGCATTAGACACCTTACTAGTGATATGATACAGGAACTGCATGCTACGGGCTTATGCTATCGATGTGCTAAGCCGATATCTTGTGATCATCAAGAAAAATGTAGAGCACAGAATGCAAAACTCCTATTTGTATTCGAATATCATTATGCCAAGGATAGGATAGATCTTGCTGAAGACCATTTTGATGTGGGTCCAAAGCAAGACGAACTTTCATTCAAGAAAGAAGATCATATAGATCTTAAAGATCATGCTCATATTACGGATCAATAAAACATGTCCTTTCAGGAGACCCTTCAGTCTGTACACATGTCACATATAAGCATTGATGAAGTAAACTTCTCAGCTTATGCAACCCCATGTGTTATTGACAGCGTGCAAGCACAGATCAAGCTTCATCATATGATGCTTATGGCAGACTCGATGCAATAGCTAGTGGTACTGACCATTCTAGCTTTACTTGTGGATGGTAATCCAATGCATGGAAAGGATAACCACTTTCCATTTGACCCCGGTGGTAGTGCAGAGACCCACGCTTGCATGGATGACCTGTATGCTGGTGATTTTTACCATGCAAGTTATCCATTTGATCCCGGGGGTTGAAAGAAAGCTCTATCTACATCAGCACTCCCCCGGTGTAGTCCCCTCACCTTGAGAGGCAACCTTGGATGAAGACGACTCGATTTGGGCATGTCTTGGAGTAGACAGCCATCTATTTTCAAACAATTTTGAGCCTACATTAAATGCACCCATGCCTGACCTACCTGAGCTGAAAGTATCCTCAACGAACTTCATTTTTACATGTCACACGACTAAAACTTTTACAAGGCAGTATCGGACCATGGAACCCATTTTTTGAATAAGGTGACTAAAACTTGGAAAATTAAGCATAACAAGACTATCCCCTATAATCCGTAGGTAAATGGACAAGTTGAAAGTACCAACAAGTAGCTTGTGGGTATCCTATCTAAGATAGTCTCTAAAAAGAAACGAGATTAGCATACAAAATTATATGTGGCAGTTTGGGCGTATAATACAATGTTTAAACGAGCCACTAGCCACACCCCATTTAAATTAGTTTATGGAGAGGAGTGTGTCTTGCCCTTGGAAATTAAGTTTCTGACCATAAGATTCACAATCAATCATTCTTTGGGTGATGAAGATGCCTTATTCGAGCAGTTTACGACTATAATCCACTTGGACGAGATAAAATTACATAGTCTGTTGCACCAGAAGATAGCTAAGTGTCGGATGAAGCAGTTGCATGATCTAAAAGTGAAGCAATATACCTTTAAGAAAGGATAGTTAGTTCTATATTATGATGCGTGCAGGGAGCTATTCCCAGGAAAGCTGGAACCTAGATGGAATGGCCCTTACAAGATAGTTAGGATATGTAAAAATAAGTCCATGGCTTTATTAGCTAATCTACATGGACTTGAATTTAAAAATAAGATTAATCTTAATAAGATTAAACCTTATTATTTTTTATTATGCTAATGCGCTAAATGCATTTCAGGTCCATGCTGGGGTTGATTTGAGACTTGCAAGAGATCTTAAATTAGTTGATGGGGTAGTTAATCCCTTATATGTATCTAAAGAAAAGGTATCACTAGGGGAATCTTATATGGTGGAGCAAAGGATACAAAGTGATAGAGCAAGAAGACGGTACCTTTGTGTGGGAGATTAAAGTTTTTTCCCATCACTATTTACAAATCCTGACAAGCATCCATGTTGAGTTTAATGAAGAAGGTGGAATGGAGCCGTCAGTCCATCCTCTAAATATGTTGAATATTGATTATCATCATTACGAATAGGGGGAGTTCTTGATGGCTAGTTTTGTAAACCCATTGTGGATGTACACATTGTACTTTGATGGAGCGTTTAGGGGCCTTAATAAAAAAGGGAGTGTTGGAGTAGTTATTTGAGATCCCCAATGTAGAGTTATAATGAAATTAGCTGTTTATCTCGGGGTAGGATTCACTAACAATATGGCAGAGTATAAAGCCTTGATTGTGGGACTAAATATTTCCAAGAAAGGTTGTATTTGGCAGTTATTAGTAAAAGGGGATTCCCAGCTGATCTTAAATCAATTAAATAGGACATACCCGGTTTGAAATCCTATCCTTTGTATGTATCATCGAGCTACTATGACCCTACTTAATGAATTAGAGAGTGTCTCTCTTCAACTGATCCCATGTTATTGGAATCAGTTTGCAGATTCCTTCACAAATTTTTCTTATGAGGAGGACCTCTTCTTCAATTGTGGTCCTAGTCCGGATGTTTTCATTGATAATGAGATGGGACCTGGTCGCTTGTGGGGGGTTTTATCAGATCATGCATTATATAACATGTGATGGTTGATATGGGTAATGCGAAGAGTAGTTGAGACCCATCTACCACTACTATCTTGGACCTAAAGGTTGGTTAGACGACATGTTATGTACACGCCTCTTGCTATATATGCAGTAGGGATGGGTCACAACTTGATGCATTTATTCTAGGGCTGAAAGCCCTATTTTTCCCCTTGGAATAGAGCGTATTTTTGTATATTTGCCTTCTTCCAAGGAGTGATCTATACGAGCTGGTTTGCTTGATTTCTTTAGGCCAAGAGGGCTAGTTTCTTTAAGGTTTTAATGTCTAATTTCTTCAGGCCAAGAGTGCCCTATGTCTGTTTGGTGCAGGTATATTTAATGGTTTGTTTTTTTAGTGATTGCACCATACAGGTTGACAAAGTTGTTGGAGGGAGCCTTACTACGAAGAAGCTTCTTGTGGTCATTCCAGGTGGTTTTGTCCCCCTTTTGAGTCTTTTTCCCTTAAGTAAAT